>NW_026859801.1:0-208398 GCF_026571515.1 Ruditapes philippinarum
TTATTTCTTTTTATTTTTGAATTCGTCATTAAATTTACACTATATACAAAAAAAAATAGAAAACATATGAAAGAAATTTTTCAATATCTTTAATTATTCACAGAATTCATGTTTATTTTTCTCACTTTTTGTGCGGTAAGAGAACTTGGAAAACTCATTTTTTTAAAGAAATATGTTCAGATTACCATTTGTTTCATACAGAATCATTAGATAAGATTATTGTTGCATAAAACAATGCTTGTTGTGTGTATTAAGCTGTCTTATACATTTTCTATTTGTTTTAACACAGTTTGGCTATTTTGACAGTTTTGAGATTTACAGTTATCATAGAAACTGCCATTTTTCAAGAAATCCAACACGTCAACGTTATATTTTTCTTTTTATTTTTGAATTTGCCATTAAATTTTACTTATCATACAAAAAATTTAGAAAGGTCTATGAAAGGATTAAATTTTCATAAAACTGTAGAAAATGTCCTTAATCAACATTACTTAAAACTGGCATTCAACGTTAGATGGTTTGTACATCAGTTTTTTCGTTTCCGTTGTTGTTGTTTTTGTAATAAAATTGTTACACTTAACTTTCACTGTTACTCCTACATTTTCGTTTATATCAAAAATCAACATTTCTTATAACTGACTGATGTTAAACGTTATTTTTTCATTAGTAGTTGGTTTGTTCATCGTTTTTTTTTTCTTTGTTGTTGTTGTTGTTGAAGAATTATTCTAGAAAAAAACTTTCAGAAAGTTTATTACATTTTGAGTTTTATTACATTTCAGGTTGTCAACTCAATTGTAATAACTTTTTTGCAGTTCAACCGGTTTTGTAATATCTTTTCTATACACCAAGCAAGCAAGTTTTCTTCATTGCTTTTATATCGTTAGTAAAGATGATCTTCAAAAATATATTATTTGGTGGTTGTACAGAATAGAAAATGAAAATGCTACGTATCAGATAGTTTGTTACATTTCACGATGTCATTACGCTTCAGATTGTTTATTTAAGGTACTATATGGACACATTTTTCTGGAATTGTATTAAGATTGTTACATTTGAATGAACGTCATCCTTCCTTTATTTATTCATATTATCAATAAATTAACATTACTGTGACCTTAAAAATCAATTTCTCAATGGTATCGTAGGAATAAAATGTATGTCAAGTACTTTAAAGAATGCAGGTTGTCATCAACTTTATGATACCATTTCTGCTCTTCAAATTTGAAATGTATTTTCTTTTAGTTTTAATTCGCTTCCATGTAAGTTTTATAAAAATTCCGATGTCCAAATTCCGAGTCCAAATTCGTTTTTTTAAACACCATGTATGTGAAAGAGACTTTTCTTGCCACATTTTCTTGAGTTTTGACCGTTTATTACATTTTCGGGTTTTATTACAATTCAGGTTGACTACCTAAATGTAATAATATTTTTGCATCCTAACCAGTTTTGTAATAATTTTATTACAATTCCGGTTTTATTACAATTCAGGTTGTAACAGAGCTATTTTGTCAATCTTCATTCTCATAATAAATAACAAGTTCAAAACTATTGATATACAGAACTTACAAAACGTTGGCATATATCCAATTTGAAACATTGAAATGTAAACATGCGAATATTACGTCATGTAGATAATCTTTAACCTAAAAATGTTCTATACTTCCTTAATCGATGTATGTATAGTTATTGTATACGTAGCATATAGGTATCGACATTTTAAAAGTATAACACATTAAGCGGTTGTAATATGGATTATATAGGACTAAAATTAGTTCTTGTTCTTCTTTCAGGACTTATAGCAACAATAAGTTCTGGTAAGTTTATTATCTTATTAATTACTAGACAGGAATACTAATAGTGAAACCTAAAAATATTGTTTTTACTTAAATAATTTTAAGTTCTCTATTTCGGATTTATAAGATTTATTATTACTGACGTGTTTACATTTTTTTCCATTTTACTGCTTATGAATAATGGTGGTTCATCGTTTAAAAAATAACAACAACGACAACAACAGAAACAAAAACAAAAAAAACAACAGATAAGTCTTAGTCAGAAATAATTTCACTCCGGTGTTATATTTGATATTATGAAAAATATGCTATGTACGAGGAGTATTCAAAATTGATTAAAATATTGATATATACGAGGGATGTTCGAAATTGTTTAAATCCAAGCTCGTATTTTTTTATTCTTCATAGGATTCACATATATTTTTTTTTAAGTTTGTACCCTCAAAGTTTTTTTTTCTTTAACATGCAAAGTTTCAGTATTTGAATCCAATTAAGAAGACATATTCATAGTCTCCTTAGGTATACTATGAAGACACTGGAATATTGCAAAACTGATGTGCTTGCGCTGAACAAATGTAAGACCTGAGAGGTATTTCGTTGAGGTTAAAACAAAAAGTAACCACAAATGGACAAGGGCAGGTGAATACTGAGGATTTCGAACCACAACGTTTTTTATGTCGCCTTTACGGAGTAGTGGCGACATATAGGGATCACTTTTCCGTTGTGTGTCCGTCTGTCTGTCCGTCCGTCCGTCTGCATTAAGCTTGTCCGCGCTTCATAGGTCAAACTACTGGTGGGATTTCAACCAAACTTTACAAGAGTGATCAGTACCATCCGTAGTTGTGCACATCACCGGCATGTTCTGCTTTACTTCGAATAAGTGGCATTCTATATTACGCCATGCAAATCATTTAATGATCGGGCCTCGTCTAACTTTTGAGCATAAATAATGGACTCTATACGGCAGCCATATGTGACACCTTTGCGATTACATTTATTACGCTAAAGTCGTTGAAAGAATATCACGCTTTATTAGTTGTCTTTAAAATGTATATATATTTCGGTCTCAACACTTGGCCATGTCTTTTTTAACTGCTGTAGGTTTTATACATAAAAATTCAGAGAATACGCTCCTCCTTAAACATCAAATTTATAATGCCTTGCGCTCCATCTCTTGCCCTTTAGCTCCACTATTTTGAAAAATATCGATTGACAAATTTAAAAAATCTTTCTAGAATAATTTATGTTGCTCTTTTATTTTTATATTTATAATTATAATAGATATTAATATTTTTCTAATACACTTTTTCAAAAAATCCGAGGGGTATAGCATTTTAATGGTTGGGAAGAGCAATATTCTACGAAATCGTTCGCTTCGTCAGGTAGAAAAGTTCTCCCGGTCTTAATATAAGTTTGTTTTTGTAATCGTAGCTTAGATCTTTGGAAGCCGAAAACAATCCTACACGGAACAACATTTTTTTCGAAAAAGGCAACTTAAATGAATAACAAGACAAAAACATAAATAATACTTACAATCAGCCGTTTAAATCGGTTTTCCACTCTATCTCGGAAATGCCGTTCGCTCGTTTAACCGTAAACAACGATTTTGAAGAGGAGCGACAGTTTGCCAGGCGTGATATTGTTATTTTAACGTTTGTCACAAGAATGTTTGTGTGTTTTTGTTTCGATAAGTGTTAATTTAGAATTCATTTGCCTGTATTTTTAAACTATTAAACCTTATTTGTCACGGTTTAGAGGTATTCCCTATTAAGTACATAAAATGTGTAAGCGGCCGGACATCTCGGTAGATCGCGGTACGGTATTCTGAGGGTCACGACTGCACATTTTTCTCTTCCTGTGACTGACATATAGCCCAGCAATAGTTTAATTCACATTGCTCTGTAACCCTGAGAAATTCCAAGAAAAACATGCACGTACGGTAGGTTTATAACTATTCAGTATTTGTTTGTATCTGTTTGCTGAATTGAGTATCGAAAATGTTGATATTAAATAGTAATTAAGTCCTAAGCGTTTGTAAAATAGGATTAAAAAATATTTTCCCCCGGGGTAAACACGCAGAAAAATTTTTATTCACCAAGAGGTCAAAAAAATTAAAGTAAAAAACACAATCATTTTCTTATTAAAACTATTTTTCGGAACCTGAAAATTTTCTGTTTAAAAAAATCCCTTTAATTTACAAATTATACCTATCTAAGATATTTTTTAACTTCACAAAAGGTCAGACGCAAAACACGGTACTAAAACGTTTTAGACTACGCAGCGCACGCAAAAACGGGTTTTCTGGGAGCTAACATATCGCAAAACGCTTTCCTAAACGACACGGAAAAAACGGAATTCACGTACCCAAACGGCAAACGATTTAAACGCTTTTTTGTAAACGATGCCCGCTTTGGAGAAACGTGTTAATTCAAAAAACGAAAACGTTACACCGATATACGCACGGCCCACAATATACGAAAAACGCTATTTTAGACAACCGAACCGTTCACCTTTCTGTGTATTACTGGAACCAAAACACTTTTACTGTTGATAAACTTTATTAAACTATTTCATAAGATAAATAGAGGATATTTGTTTGTTTTACATGTAAGACTGCAATATAATTTCACTGAGTGAACACCAGATGCAATATTTTCAAGAGTGGCGTAGCCACGAGTGAAAATATAATAGCTGGTGTTCACGAATTAAATATATTTCAATCTTATATGTAAAACAAATAAATGTTCTTTTCATTTCATGCTTTTTAAGTGATTTTAAGTATTTTACTGATTTTGCCGCGTAATGTCGCGCATTCTCCTTTTTGACGTCTTCACATCATGACGTCACATCATCAATTTTGAGATAAAATTCTGTTAAATTTCTCTTATTTTGTTACATTTTTAACATGATGTATGGTGACATCGACTTTCTTTTCCTAAAGAAGCAAAATTTACGCATGACGGCATTTATTTCTGTCTGTTAATCTATTTAGTTATGATTTTCTTTTCATAAGCATTCAGATTTAGTTCGGCTACTGTGAAAATTATATCTTTTATAAAATCAACCTATAGCCGTGCGGTAAGCATTTAAATAATTCACTACCTAATTGGATGTAGACCTAATACACATAATATTGTACCAACGACGGCGACAGACAGGTTATCAAAATATAACAACACCACACAAAATCAAAGCACAGATTGAAGGCGCTGAATTTGTTTGGGACTTAGAATGTAAGAAAGGTGAAGGTTGTGAAATTATAAACCAATTTTTTTTGTAAAGTGCCACCAATGCTTGCCAGTGTTTTAACTGTAGTAAATTGGCTATAAGACTAATTGCAACACTGATAGTCAATTCAATGTTTATTTGACTTAAGAAATGAGTTGCATCAACTGGGATTTGAACTCCAGACCTCTCGATTCATAAGCAAGCGTGCAAACCCCTCGGCCACGATGAAGTTATATGTTAACGACCTGAAGAAAACCATATTATTCTAAATTAGGGTTTGTAATTCTTATCGACGCTAAACCTGTTGTTTAACACGTAATTAATCATGGAGCTTACTGTAAGCATGTATATCTATAAAGAATGAAACAATATTAGAAATCTTCGACCATTAGGGAACTACTTTGCTTGAAAATAATACACCTGTCATTTGACAATCTTTACGAATTGATCTCCCCTGAATTTTTCGGCGTTAGTGTACATATAAAGGGAAGTAACCGCTTCAAAAAAGTGAACTTCTTTGCAATTAACAGCATTAGGCTCTGAAATTTCGCTACCATTATTTGTTTGGTCTGACGACCCAAAAAAATAAAAACACCATAGAAGACTTTATTTAGTAGAAAAATAAGACAAAGGGCCATTATGGCCCTGAGTCGCTCACCAGAAACAACTGCTTTTCAGTGTTGGAATTTATCCATTGTCAGTATTTTCTTATATTAAATTTGAGCAAAGAATATGTTTAAACAATAATTTGAAGAAATGCCATGACCTGGGGCATTTAACAATTAGCTTAAACGGGGCATATCAAATTAATATGAGCAAACTTGATAAAATACTACCGTAACGTAAGAATGCTAGAAAGTTTGGTTATCATCAGTCTATCAATTATTTCAGTAGGAAATGATATTCAAAGCTTTTTCTATTTTTTAGCTTTAGCTGCCCCTAAAAGGGGCCAATCAAATTAATATCAGCAACATTGTTACAAAGACTACCCAAGAATGCTACATACAAAGTTTGGTGATCATCCATCATTAAGTTCTGTAGAAGAAGATGTTTAAAAGTTTTTCTATTTTTAGCCAGGAGACCCCTAAACGGGACTAATCAAATTAATATGAGCAAACTGGATAAAATACTACCCAAGTAGATTGTAATTCCAATACAAACAAGACTTGTAATTGTAATGTGACATGACAGTAGTGCAACATTGTACTGTTTTTGGCACTACTTTAGTCAGTAATATTAGATGACAAAAATATCAAAACATGTACATTTTCTTTTTCACCTATGATGCCACTCAATTTCTACAAATATCAACAACAAATCATGGTACGTAATATCAAAATCCACATGTAAATAAACCAAATCGACTTTATTTTCAAAATGTCCGTCACATGTTTCGCGCCAAATGATAAATCATGTTAAACAAGAAAGCAATGATGCAAATCATCAAATGGCGTCTAAGCAAGAAAAGCAGCAAGTGACGATGAACTAGTTGACATCTAGACAAGATACTCTTTTAAACTTTTCAATGGTTACTTAGATTTTACCAGAATTGTACATGTATATCATAGATGAATGGGCGGACGAAAGACATTGTTCATCATGAACTTTGGTCGACTTGCTAAAAATAAAAATATTAAATGTATTTTCTTTGTAACATACTAAACAGTAGTCAAATTGTAACAAACATGCAAACAGCATATCAAAATAAGAACAAAATAGAATAATATTGTAATATAACAGGAATTTTTCAAATTTAGATGGTTTCTTTTGATGCCTTTGACTTAAGGTATCATAGGGTATGCATCATGTTCATGCGAGTCAAAGATATAAAATCTACTCGACATAGGTTATAAAGGTTATAGAGCTTTTGTTAATTGATTTATTGGGAGATAAATCTACTATTTTGTTGAATTGCTTCAAAAGCCACGTCTGACCCACCAGTGTGTTTACATTCCTATCAATAATCCCACAACACCTCGAGGAAAGTTTCTGTTGTAAAAATATATGTCGCTGTATTCGGCAAATCCACATTCCACTCAAACTATCATAAAACCGATTGCCTTCAAACAAAATGGAATCAACTTTTAATTGCAAAAAATCGGGAAACCAAGGTCGATTTAAATAATCAGGGGAGTTATTTCTACTTAAATATTTTTCTTTTTCGATAAGTTATAAAGGGTGCAATTTATAGTTGAATATGTGTGCATTTCATTCTGTAAAATTCTCCAGTCAATTAAACTACTTCTATAAATAGATGTTCGGACTTTCTCAATGTTAAGGTCATATCTTTTTAAAGCTTTGTTCCCGTTCTCATTCATTAATATGACATGCAACGAATAACCAAAGGGGAGAGCAATATATGACTTAACATAATAGAAATCGAAAGGATGTCGTGCTTCCGAATTTATATTTAGCTGTAAATCGAAGGGATTAATTGATATAATCCGGGGCCATGGACTAAAAAATATTCAACACAAAAAGCATTAAAAAGAAATAACCTAAAAGGTTTTTTTCTTTAATTTTCAATTATTGATTTGTTTAAACCGTCTATTTCTTTGCTTTAAGAAGAAAAATGTTGACCGATCAATAATAATATTTTATTTTGGTACACTTTATTATCAGCTATATGAATTGATGTAATATCGGATTATGTATCTCACACTTTCCATGTTTAATTCGTCCATGGTGTCTTGATATGTTTGATACTAAAATACTATCAACGTAATTATTCATTATATTATAGACTTTCAATTATATACCATTTTTCTTTTACTTAAACGTTTTTGTAATTATTATAATAATATATTTTATAGGCACCGTACAACAAATATATATCAAAGACAACAAGGTACCTATGAAGGGGGCTGATATACAAATTATATGTGAGATATCACAATTTACCAGTGGTGATCTTGTGAGGGTCTATAAGACAGACACCATTCCTCCAGCAGATATTACTACTGCTCCAACATTAGCCACTTGTAATCCATCGATATGTATAGGAACTGCCCAAAGACATACGTTTAGCTCTAGCAGCAGTGGTATTACTATAACAGTCACTAGTCTCAAAAGATCAGAAGACCAGAAATATTGGACATGTGCCGTCAACAACCAGAGAAAGTTCATGCAGCTTGCTGTATACAGTATGTATCCTTTCAAACTATCGACCAAATAAAGGTTAATCGAATTATACTAATAATAAATAAATAAATAAATAATATGCAACCTTTGACAAATATTCAATGGATTTCTTTAACAAAACATTTATAGTGACTGTTTTGATATAACCATAAAATTATGTCCAATAAGTGTCATGTAATATTAAAAAAGACAAGCTGCAAATAATTTCT
The DNA here is from genome assembly GCF_026571515.1 of Ruditapes philippinarum. Taxonomy (NCBI): domain Eukaryota; kingdom Metazoa; phylum Mollusca; class Bivalvia; order Venerida; family Veneridae; genus Ruditapes; species Ruditapes philippinarum. The sequence continues at coordinate 8,372 of NW_026859801.1, forward strand.
TCGTTCCTTACACCGTTGCGAAAATATTTTAAGTACATGTACTGGGCTTTAATGGAAATATCCAAAATCAAAACTGTCCGTTATTTTTTGATAATTTAAAAGCTATTTTTGCCTAAAAAAGGCCTCGTTGTTTTCAAGATTTTGTAGTGAAATATTTTGTCACTCAAATTTTAGATTAATGTGTAACAAGTTTAAAAAGACACGTTTTATCACATTATAGAAATATACAAGTTACATTCTTTCAAAGTCATGTCACATGTGATATATACTAAACTATCAGACAACTTATGATGTCATACGTGTACTTTCTTGTAAAATGAAGAAATCTGTATATTGGTAAGGCCATGCAACCTGTATGCCGTCGTAAAAATAGCTTTATATTCGATATTAAATTTTATATACACAATGTACTAGCAACGCATTTTAATTCAAGTGATCATTCTTAAATAATATCGAATTTATAACATGAACCGATTGCAAAGTTGAAAGCACTTTATTCAAATGGACTGAATACTAAAGTGATATTTAATCCAATTTTATGTCACAAGTATTTGTTATAAAATTAAAATAGAAACAATAAGGTTTTACACATAACACGTGCTTCCCTTTTGGCAGTCTATGCTTTAATACTGCATTTGATTGTTACGTCGTCGGATTGTACAATTGAGAAAGCTATCCAGCTAGCTAACGGAACGTCGGTGGTTCTACTCAGGTGCCTGTCTGTGCTGAAAAAATGAAAAGAGGGACACCACTTATAGTTTTTAGCTAATTAAATAATTTTCCCGCTTTTATTTACACATTTTATAGAAACATGCTTTTCTTGGCATGGACATAGGTTTACATTCCGGGCAATCTTAATAAGACATTTTAGTAAGAAATGCGCCTTATAATATGTTGAAGGGGCCATTTATTAAGCTTACTTAAATGTGACATGTAAGAAACTTGACTTGGTGCAGATGCGACTGAAGAGCCGGAAAAACTGTGCTAGTGCGACGTAAAATCCAACCAATGATAATGTAACTTATAAAACTTTATTATGAATTAGGCTGACGATCTTTCCTGTTACGAATATTTATATATTTTATTTTTTGATATATGAAAGCGCGACATGTTTTTTATGCATTTTTGCAATGAGTACGTTTAATTTTATCTAAACGTAAACTTCAAGCAGTGATTTCTCCTTCGTTCTTCGGCATATATCTCTAACTTAAAAGTCCGATATATCAGAAGTTTTGACATACTTTATTTTTAAATCTACTGTTTTTTTATCATTTTTTTTATTTTCCAGTTAATACAAATTAAATTGATTATGATGAAACAAATAAATAATGATTGACTAGAACGGTTTTTTAAAATATGAGAGCATCTTTTACTTAAACACTCTCATGACCGTAATACTAAAATGCAAACAAACCAAAATTATAACTACGTGTATTTTTTTTATTTGTGTCATACAGTCATACACATTGATTTTTATTTATTTAAACATCTCTTTTTTATAATCAACTGTCATTCTCTAAAACCATGTCTAGCGTGTTCTTTTTCTAAGTTTTAGCTTGTACTGCTTTAATCTTGGCATCAAAATGATAAAACTTAAGAATATGGAGCTTAACAGTTAAAACAGGTGTAGACAAGTACTTTTTCAGACTATCAATAAAATACACAAACTGTAAAAATGTAAATAATGCCATTACACATTATTAAAAGGTTACTACAAATCAGTGACCTTAGTGATACATTATCATAGGCAAAATATTTTGACGCACCAAAGCTAGATTCTGAGATACTTTTGTTCTGGTCTTAAGATATCGCCAATACATAAAATGCACATGTATTTACACAGACAGTTTAGACATTTGCTTTAGGAAATAATGGAATTATATTAACATGACTGGACAGTAGGATCAGGAGTAAGGATTGCACCTATGTCCACCCCGACTCCCCCCCCCAAAAAAAAAAATCCAGCATTAATATTGATGAAGAAATAGAAAAGATGGCGAGTACAGACCTGTTTCTTTTACAGCCTGGATTGTGCATACCCTTAAAGATAATATCAGGAATATGTGTATTAAAAACATTATCGGTCTGAGCGCTGTTAATTGGCTATTTAACACCTTTTTGGAGTTTTGATGCGTAAGAATTGACCACGAAGGCTGTTGGCCTGAGTGGTTATTTTTTTTTTAAATCAAAACGACAAAACCGGTGTTTAATTTCCAAATAACACCGCTCAGACCGATATTATTTCGATTCTAACGAGATAAAATAACTAATATTATCAAGCGGCGATTACTTCCTGTGCCGAATTTCGTATATAACGCTGTCCTATTCGCACCCTACCGTTGCTTAGATATAGATTTTTTTAAACAAAATAAATAATAAGAAAAAAGTTATTTTGTCATGTTTTTAACAATATAAACATACGTCTCAGACTGGATTGTATTATGTTTACATCAGTGTTTGATTAATCATGTTTTTATGTTTGAAATGACGTCATTATATAGCGCCTTTATGAATGCGTTTTATACTTAGGATGACGTCATTACGCTGCTTACTTATTGGCGCCGTTTTGTCAAAAAGTGTATTACCGATATAGATTAAACTTGTTGCGTTAGCGGGGGGGGGGGGGTATAAGAACGGTAAATATCAATGAAAATGCGTTATTGTTGCTTTAAAGTGACATGATGCTCATTTTCTATTGTCAAATTGACTTAAATTGACTTTAATATATTATATTTCAATACACTGGTCATTACAATGGTGATTGACTTACACATGATATTTGAAAATGTTTAGGGGAAAAAATAAATCTACCTGAATGTATAAAAAGACTGCCCACTCTTTTTATAATTACACACATTTCACAGGGCCTAGCGAGGTATTGATAGTTCATGCGACAAAAATATAAATTTGAAAGGAATCATCAGAAAATGTTAAGTTATTTTGACTTTCACCAATTCACTCTAAATCTACCCATGGATGGGCACAATGTCACTTAAAAAGGCTTTGCTAACTATATAACCGAGGGAGAAAACATAACAGCCGCATATAATAACCCAGTGTTTAATGGCAGTTTTTTCTTCTTTGTGTATACTGACAAAAGCACGAGAAGTGTTGGCATTTTATGTATAGTCTGTGTACAACCTGTGACTCTCGTAATCTAAGCACATAATTATACACTCTTTTGTTAGGTATATAATTGATCCAGCTCAGTTTATATTAATATTTTCTTTAAAGCAGCATGCTTCAATATTTATGCTTTTTTATAAAAATGTTTTTCATGGATACAGATCTATTGTAAACCAAAAATAATAATTTCTGCAGCTATGTGTCCTTTAACAAGTACAGTGGGCAATAGTATTGGGACAAAAATTTAGAATAGTTTAAACATAGTTTATTTCAAACAATGGTACAACATGTTGTTAATACATTTACAATAAGTAGATACACGAATGAAAATGGATTAGAGCCGAAAGCTATAAAGCCTATAAATATCTTCTCCTACATATTTGTACATTGTAGTTAAATAATGACAGTGTTTGCAATATTGCTTGAAACAATAAAGTTAATTTTAACATATATGGAACGAAACAAAATCGAAGATTTTAGCTATTGTTCAAAGATCTTTTTAAAACAATATAAATAACTGAAAATAATAAAAAGAAGGTAAAGACGATTCATTCAGATAGGTCAAGTTGGCAAACTATTTTGTGAATCTAAGCTCATGGAAATCGGTTACTTTCACGTATATATACACGCACTGCTTAAACAATTTTAGAATTAATGTCATGGCTAAGATTCTGGTCTCTGTTAAGTAAGGTATGAAGTGTTATAGTACAGACATTAGAAACAGCATCAAATAGTCTGAGTCGGATATCATTACAGAAGTGACACGCAAGGAAGAAGTGATGGCTACTTTCCAGGAGTCCACATTGACAATTTGGTGAGGGGGGCATATTTTTTCTGAATAAGTGATTGTTTAAGGAGCTATATTCTATTCGAAGCCGTGTGTGCATGACTTGCCATTTTCTTTCACCTATGTAATAGTATTGGTGCATTCTTTTATATAACCTTTAAGTTGCGTTTTAAAGGAGGTCAAAGATATTGAGTTTTGTACCTATGTTGATAGTAAGTTCCTATCGCTTAAAGTAGATGGCAGAAATGCATTATGATAAAGAGTAGTTCATGTGTGTATTGTTTGCAAAATTTAGAATAAAATGTTTAAGCTCCACTTAATGAGGAGTTGTATTGGCCCACTCGTCGGCGTAGATTAACATTTTCGTTAGATCATTATCTCAAAAGATATAAACGCTATTCTCTTGAAACTTGGTATACTTGTTTGTTACATAGACGTAATATCACAAGCACAGATAATCCTTACGTTATTTAATGCAAAGTTATTCCCACGTTTAAACTAAGATTAACATTTTTGGTAAAACTATCTTTTTGTAGATTTCATTAAAAAAATCAGAAAAACAGTGTAGCTACATTTGTTCAATAAAATGGGTTTCATATCGTCTCCCATTCTTATTTTGGTGTCCAGACGACCAAAATTTTCTTTATAAGCTTGAAAGTCAGCAACCTCATTGTGCCGAAACCGAGAGTACATAATCCTTATTGACATTTGAAACACCGCCTTTGTCTCTAAAAATATAGATCTGTAAATGTGACAAATGTAATTGTTTATGTGCAGACTTTGTGCAACATCAAATATGCTTCTGTCCTAAGAATCTTAACTCGCGTTAAAAAGGTATGGGGAGCTGTTATTAAAAATCTTGGGTACAGCAGATACATTAAATTTATACAGTTGTTAACGTCAGACCAGAGTAGTTTCTTGCTTGGCTGAGCTATCGAAACAACACGCCAATTTTTTTAATATTCTAAACTCGTGAAGCTAGTGTGTGAGTTGCTTTAACCTTAATAAAGACATGTACATGAATTATGGAACGTGACATTTACTGCATATAACAGAAAGAATTTAATTAAATTATTGACCTGTATTTATATTGTTGCCAAATAGCTTTCTGAAGTGTTTTCTTGTCATGTCTTATTGTTGATAGCTATTGATAAGATTACTGGTACTAAGAAAATGCAAACTATTCAACGTGTGGCCATTCTGCAGGCTTAATTCCTGTTATGTATCTTAAGTTCGTTTTCGACAAATATCATTTAACTGCACCCAATTGTATTAACGTTGGTTAAATTAACTCTGGGTTAAACGCTAACCGTTGGTTAAATTTAACCAACTTTTGTTAACTAACCAATTTGGTTAGTCACTTGTATAAACCGAGATAACCAAAAGATTAACTAACCAAAATGGTTAAAATTAACCGCTGGTTAAACTACCAATACTAATCCCGACATGCAATAAATTCTATATCCGGTTATGTTATTTTCGCGGAATAAGTCAAAATTGACACATGGTTTAGGCTTCCATTTTTATTAAAATCGAAAATTTTGATAGTAGAGTTAAAATCGGTTCAAATTTTCAATGAAGATGTTAATTATCACCACATTAATTACATATCATCATTAAACAAATGTACAAAATATAACTTTTACGTAGGATGAACTTGTTTATGACCTCGGAACTGGTGTCAAGGGAACTAAATTAAAATCAAGTATACTATTGTGGGTATAGATATTTGCCTATAAACATGGTTCAGAACAAATTTATAATGTTTTTCATGTAAAAATATTAGGAATTGTGATTATTAAATGATGAAGTAGTGTTTTTCCATTTTTACTTTGTTTCGGTTCCTGACGGTTCTAGTCGGTAATTAGGTAGGCCGCCTGGTTGCTATGGGCTTTGTTTACAAATTAAAATGTACTGCAAATGAGCAAATATTTGCTGACATAGTGTTATAAATCAAAATCATCCATCAACTGGGACAGAAAATGTCTAGAATGTAACTAATTTCATACAAGAACCACTCGATGCGGAAGTATTGACGCATATATTTCTATCAGATTCGTACCTAAAAGGTTCGAACCCAAAATATTTTGTATAACAGCAGATGCAGTTTTTGAATGATTTTTGCCCCAAACTACTCTCTGTAGTTTCACTATATAATATATGAAACTTCTGTTTCAGTAACTAAATACCATATCAGTCACCTTTGGGAAATCTTGTTGCATTTGCCAAAGCTATGTTTCATGATAGAAGAGCTTTACTGAAAGTTGATCATATTATATCAAAATAAATAATAAAATAAAGGTCTAGTTCTTGCTTATTCTTGCTTATACCACCGCCCCTTCCCCTAAATAAAAACAATCACACCCTGCCACCACCTCCCCTGCCGCCCCCCCCCCCAGAAAAAAAATAAATAAATAAAAAATAGCACAAATAAAACAAAATAACAACAACAAACAAACAAAAAAACATGAAAAATACATTAGTGAAAACAAAATTACTTTGCTTTCTTGTGAATGTATGAGTGACATCCTTTATTTTAAACATTCAACATGTTTTATCTTTCTCACTAGTCACGACACTCTAATGCAAAATCAACTTTCCCAGCAGTACATTTACAAAACAGAGGAAAGACTAAATGATCAATAATTATGAAAAAGAAAACATAGTCATCTTGAATTTACCATAATTAATTTTTGAACAATCAAAAGTGAGATTTAATTTACCTCTACTTCAATTTTGTATTATTTTCATTTAATACCATACAATATTATGTTTAGGAATTCTTACATCTTATATATGTGTAGATAAGGTTAAATTAAGCCAAGTTATCTTTTTAGAATGTTTACGGTAGTAATTTCCCTTAAAGGCCAAACCAAATCTATTGTGGTGTTATGTGTTCATGTTTGTCTTTGTTCCTTTTGTTATGGGTGATTGAACTGGTTTTGCAAGTTGAGTGTTGGATGATTGATTTTGTATGGAAGTTATTGTTAGATGATTTTGTTCTGGAATGTAACATTTTCTTAGTAACTGACCACTCCTTGTCTCTCTTTAGAAGTGACAACATTATTTTTTCACTTTATTTCAGTAATTTCTCTATTAGAAATACTTGCTTTTTATTTCTAAAAATTATTAAATTAGATTTCTTCTTACAAAGCCTGGTTTTATTCTTTATAGAATAAATCTATAAACCTCATTGAGAGTTTATCTTATAAACCCCACCACTACATATGTATAACTTATACATGCATCTTGTTAGTAAAGATACTTAATGAATGTTTGGAACCTGTCACTGGCCAACATTATACTAGTCCGAATAGGCTATATGTCATTGAAGTAGGTAAACCAGGGTTTCAATATATGTACATAATGTAATGAATACTATATGACTGTTACCATAAACAATAAGTTATATATACTTAAAAAAGTGTATAGTCAATAACTGGTTGAAAATTAAAAAGTGTCCAAATATGTTTTTTAGAGTTCTATCTATTGTTAAATGATTATTATTTTGTAAAATATTCTCATCTACATTAAAGTCTGAATAAATAATTTAATATTAATAAAATACATCCTCATTTAACAATGGAACAATGGTCTAAATCTCTCTCTCCCTCCCTCTATTTATTGCTTATTTATCAAACACCTCCCTCCCCTCAAAGAAATATCAAGAGTAGCAATGGGAATGAGATATTGAATAATATCTCCACATGGCCATTTCCAAGGTATATCCACATTGCAATTTTCAAGGTATAATGCTTAATATACTTAATAATGCTTTCATTCATCTGAGTTCAATCATAAATATTTACTTTCATTGTATACATTATATAAAAAGAAGTATTTTTAGAGTCAAAGCAGTTTAATTCAAAATAATAATAATAAAAGAAATGGACATGAAATTGTAAAAACAAAATGTATTTCTGTTTGAGTACATATATAATGAAAATATTAATGTTAAGAATTGCCGTTTTCCCAATCAGTACTATATTGTGTCACATTAAATCAGACACTATTACATTATAATGCTTAATATACTTAACCCTTTCACTGCCATAGGGACGGCTTAAGCCGTCCTTGTTATTTCTGCCTTTATGCCATATGGACGGCTTTAGCCGTTTCTATAATAATAGTAGTAATAATAATAAATCAATTATAATAATAATAAAATAATAATAAATATAAAGAAAATTATACCATCAACAATAATTATTATTATACTCACAGATTTGGAAACATATATAATAATTATAATACTAATAACAAATAATAATAATTATATTAATAAATAATATAGTAATTTCTTAGAAAACCCTCTGGCAAATAGGTAATCAATAAAACAATAACCCTCTGGCAGTGAAAGGGTATTAATGCTTTTATTCATTTGAGTTCAATCATAAATATTTACTTTCATTGTAAATAGCTATATCTATATATGTTAAATATGATATATAGCTATTTAGTGTAGAATGTGTCAGTGTATATATAAAATATATGAGCTTAAATTTAGTTCATTTGAAAAAAGACCTTTATTGGGGAAAAATGGGGCTATTTAGGGACATTTTACAAGTTGAAAGTTAAAAGGTTGATAAAATTACTTTATGATAGACACTTTCCAGTACAATCCATGAACAGGCTCAATCAAACCGAGCCTGCAACATTTTCAATTTTGCAGTGTTGGGCTTTCTTTAGGGATTCAGTTTTCTCTGTTTTGTGTGTGAATTCATGATCATAAAGCTTGAAACTTTCTTTAAGAACTAAGTAAAGACAGTTTGATTTTCATCAGAAGATGACATTGTTTATTCTTCCCTGCTGCTAGAAATAAACAAGCCCTTTATCAACCTTTGATGAGAAGACAAATTGCCTAGGTCATCATTTTGGAAATTTTGCTGATCAAATTAGGAAAAGCAAGTTTTTCAACAGGGAAATCTTCCTAAATTATTGAATGATATGTATTGTACTCTACCAAAAAACAAACAAAACAACAACACACACATGCACACACAAACACATACATGTATGTCTGTAATTATACTGTTATGAACTTAATTAATAACTAACTTTATTGCTTTGGATATTCCAAATTTCAGTTTGATTTGGAATTTGTTTAAAGATTGGGAAAAAGCATGATTATATGTATTACAGTATTTTCCTTTTGAAATTTGTTTGATAGAGCTAAAATAATTATCAATGTATCATTAATATTCATTTTGGAAACTATTCAATAAACATTAGATTTGTTTTGACTAATTTCACACAAGATGAGCCAAAATATTTTAAGGACATTAGCTTAAAAAATGTACATTGTACTAGGATTTTTAGAAAAGTCAAAATTCAAGTTTTAAGTAGTATTTTTTATAACAGTTGTGAACAATTGATGATTGATTTTTCAGTATTTATCACCATATTTCTACTGTACTATTAACGCAATAAGGACTTTTGCATATTTTGACCTCTTTCTAGTCATTTGTATGGTTGCTGATATGTTACACTTTTGCATGTTGCGTTGTCGTTTATCGCCTTTTTTTTTCCCTTGGCGCTACTAAACATGCCAGACTGTGGCACGTTGTCTCCATGTCTCCAGGCTTATATCAAGGAAATGGCTTTTTATTGTGCTATGGCATGGCTCAAGTCGTTGTCGCCAGCAACAAAGCAGATGTCACGGTTCAGAACTGTTCACTAATTACGGGAGAAAATGTGTAAGCGGCCGACTAGCTCAGTCGGTAGAGCCGCGGAACGGTATTCCGAGGTTCCCGGGTTCAATCCCGGTCAGGCTGCTCATTTTACTCACCTTGTGACATTTGTCGCCCAACAGGGGACTGTGACTGCATATAACTCAGAGTTTAATTCACATTGCTATGTACCTCTGTTAAATTCGAGGACGAATTACAATATAGCAGGGGAGTATGTCACGGTTCAGAACTGTTTACTTAATAGGGGAGAAGATGTGTGAGCTGCCGGATAGCTCAGTCCTTTAAGCCGCGGAACGGTATTCCGAGGGTCCCGGGTTCGAGTCCTGGTCAGGCTGCACCCTGTGACACATATTTAAGCCCTAGTAAGCTAATTCTTCCATTTGATCAAGCGACAATGTGTCACCAATCGGCTTGTTTCGTTAACGACATGACAACAAGATATCAAGGCCTGACAACGGAGCAATCTCGACTTTTTGGTTTAGGAAAAACAATTGTTTAAAAAGCGGAAGCAATGCATGAAATATGGAATGAACAAAATATGTTCTTTTATATGACTTCTTTCTTTGTTTTGCCAACTTTCATATCAGAAAATGGTTTTATACACAAAACACAACAAAACAAAAAAGTCATGCAAACTGCTTGACAGTGACACAAAAAGTTAAATGCATTATCATACTTTCTTCATAATGATAAGTTCAGCAAGATTCTCTAAGGTAATGTATCCTGTCAGTCTGTAAACCTTTAATTATTCATGTTGTTATTGACAATTACACGAAAACGCATACATATGTGTTGATCGAAATAAAATTTACTGATCAATCACAAAGTATACAGCCTCATGTTTGTCTTTCCAGGATCTCCCGCTGCGTACTGGTCCAGAATGACTTCGTCATTTTTTCTTATAAAATTTCTTTCAAGTCACCTCGTATGATCTTTATTTAAAAAGGGGTTTTAAAAAGACATTTTTATCATGATTTTTTCCGAAATTTTGGGCACTGTTTACTTCCCGGGTCTGGAAAAAATTTTTTTCCCTTTTTCCCCTCATCCAACTTAAAAGGTATTACCATCCCAAAAGATTTCCTCCGCTTTTAAAAGGGATTCAAATAGGGGTAGAACTACTTTAACTACTTTAAAATAGGGCCACGGGTTAAATCCCCAGAAGGGTCAACTTTTTTTTTTCTTTTAACATTATTTATGTATCTCTATGACAATGTATTTAATTGTAAATATGTTTTGATCTCCAAATATGGAGGAAATAATAGTATCTATCTATTCAAACAAAAACAATGACTTTATTCAGCAGTCGGAAATTTAACGGTATATTTCCGCAGTATATAACAGATGATTTCATAATATTTTTAGTTGATAACTCTTTTATAACACGAAGCCAAAATAAGACAATTCATACGTGTGCCGTTAACAACAGTTGTAAAACTATTGCTTTTTTAAAGCCAAACACTGTGACGAAGCGCATACACGAGCTTATTACACATATTATTCATATTATAATACGACACAATATCATTTCATCAAATGTGAAAATTACTTTATGTAGAAGTTCTAGACTTGCCAATTGTTCAATAATAAAAGAAGTCAGGATTGCAGAAATTTTTTCTGATGAAAGTTGAAAATGTAAAAGCATTACAAACTCTAAAAACTCTCTTAAATGAATGTACGTGTCTTTAAGATGCATGTTCTTTAACACTGAAGGTTTTTTGTTTGTTTATAATTTGAAAATGGTATATTGCATGGACCTTTACAATTGTATAACTGACGATTAGCTATCTATTTATTTTACTTCAATACATACACATTGTACAATACTTAGTTAAGTAATATATCTTGGTAGAATGTGTAGAACTTAAGTCTTGCACAAACCAAGCGTTTAGTCAAGACCCTCATTTGTGACTTTTCTACAGACCTTTCAAAAAAGGTAACATGACAGGGAGTTCATAAATATAGTCCAAAAGAAAATTGCGATTTTTGAACCATTGATTTGATTGCGTCATTGTATACTTTAACTGTATCCAATGCAAATTCAAGATCTTTTTGGTTTAAGATGCAATCATGTTGCTTATAAAACATGTTAAATTGAATTTACATGTAAAATTAATTGAAATTATACTTTTTCCTTCGATAACATGAATTTTAACCTCCTGCATGTTAAGGCCACTGTTTTTTAACCATTAAACCCTGATCGTTTCGGAATTTCTGTCGAGCCCGATTGAGGAGAGCAGAATTTGAAGAAAAATTTCAAATAAGTTATAATGAGACGGTGTGACATTCACAATAAGTGTGTGGCTAGCTCAAAGGTCAAGGTTACACTTAAAGGTCAAATGGAAACAAACAAATGATTTCAAACAGCTTGTCCGCACCATAACTTTATCACTACATAGACTGGAATTTCAAATAATGTTCAACATCAAGAGATCATGGCGTTCTGGGCGCAAAAACAGTGTGGCTAGGTCAAAGGTCAAGATCTAATTGAAGGTGGAATAAAACTTGTCATGGTGGTAACTCTTTAAATGGTAGGCAGAATTTCAAATTGGTTAGCACAGATGATTACAATAATGAGACGGGGTATGGGCACCAGAACCGTATGGCTAGCTCAAAGGTCAAGGTTATACTTTGAGCTCAAATGTAGCAAAATTTTCTTGAACAGCTTGTCCGCATCGTAACTCTATCACTGGCCGTTGGAATTTCAAATAATCTAACACAATTGTTCAACATCTTAAAATGATGTGTCACGCACAAGAACCGTGTAGCTGGGTCAAATGTCAAGGTCATGTTTTATGGTCAAAAGCAAAAAAGGGTCTCAAACACAATTCTATCACTAGATGGTGGAATTTTAAATAACCTGACACAAATGGTCAATATCATGAGACGGCATATCACACGCAAGACCGGCCTGACTAGGTCAAAGGTCAATATCTAACTTAATAATGCTTATTAGGTGCTTACTCTGTCAATAGTTAGCAGAAATTCAAATTGGTTTTGCACAAATGTTCACAATAATGAGACGGCGTGTCGGGCGCAAGAACCTAGCACAAATGTTTAACATCTTGAAATGGTGTGCCACGCAAAAGAACTGTGTTGCTAGGTCAAAGGACAAGGTTATACTTTAAGATCAAATGCAACAAAATTGTCTTTAACAGCTTGTCCGTATCGTAACTATATCACTAGCCGTTGGAATTTTAAATAATCTAACACAATTGTTCAAGATCTTAAAATGGTGTGTCACGCACAAGAACCGTGTAGCTGGGTCAAATGTCAAGATCATATTTTATAATCAAATGCAAAAAAGGGTCTCAAACATATGTCTATCACTAGATGGTGGAATTTCAATAACCTGAGGAAATGTTCAATATCATGAGACGGCATGTCACGCTCAAGACCCGTTTGACTAGGTCAAAACTCAAAGTCATATCCCAAGGTAAGATGTGACAGCGGGCTCGACATTTGCCCTTGAGCATCTAGTTTAAAATATATTTTATGGAAAATATAGTGTATTTGCATAAAAAGGAATTGAAAAAGTATTAAAAAAATTGTCATACTTTCTCCACAATAATTCACATCCATCTATAGGAAACTGAAAAGTCTTCATTTCTGATTTTTGATGCAAAATGTTTATTTTCTTATATTGAAATAATGTAATCTAGTTTAAAATAATCATATTTTTGATTTATATTTTTGCGAACACAACCAATTTGTTTTATAAATTTTCAAGAATACTAACATTTTTTGCCTCTGAGCGGCTTTTTTGATAATATAAATGGTTTGCGTTAATATTGATTTTAACATTACTTATAATTATTTGCCATTGAGTGATAAATGAGATCACTGAATATAGCCTATTCAATCGACAATAAGCTAAAACAACATAGGTCAATTCAAACATACGGTTTATTGTAGAAATTACCATAGATCGAAACGTCTAGGAGATGAAAATACCAAAATCGAAACGACCAGGAGAAGATGACTTCTCAACGTCCGATAATATTCGGAGTTTGAAAGAATATTGAATTACCGCTTGCAACCCTGATCCATCAATAAACCTTCACAAAAACACAATTGTAAAAGTGTTATTAAAATGTTGTTTTTTTTAAGTCGCTAACCTTTATTTCAAGTTAACTTTACAAAGAACTATTGGCTTGATTGATAACCAGATCAGTTCTTGTATCTTTGTCATGTTTTTGCATTAGGCTTGTTGTTTATACTAAAATCATGCTAAACTGGTCCTAGTTCTGAATGTTACTTTTGTATAGACGTCATTTTGTTCACAAATGTCTCACGTGATCAAACTGCGAATTGGCAAGAGGGGTAACAGTAATTACTTAACTCATCAAGAGAAAAAACGCTACGAGGACTTTGAACGTAACGTTGAATTTTGCCGCTTTGGTGCGTCACGTTGTTTATTTGACGTAACGTCAGGTATATATTCTGATGAAGCTACTGCATTAAGCGACACGCGTAAATAAGTGTTAAAGATAAAATACGTGTTTTTGTTGCACATTTTATGTTTCAATTCTTTTCCAAAATTGCTGTGCATATGCATTCTATTGCTCTATTTGGTTGAAAGGGGGATAGTGTGAAGCGTGTTAGAATTGTCAAACATGAATCTTTAGCTTAATCTAAATAATATAATCATTTTTTTCAGTATATCTATGGTTTTAAACAAACTCGTTTTTGAAAGAATTACATAACATGTTTATTGTCCTTTAAGATACTACTTAATTATTTCATTCCAGCAATTACTCCATCACTACAGTATGATAATCAGCCAAGCCAAAATCAAGACTTGGTTCAAACTTCAGTGACCTTTAGCTGTAGTACAGGATGTGCATATCCTTCACCAAACTTTGTATGGTATTATAATAAGGTAATTTTGATCACTTACGAATTGTATGTAAAACTTATAAAATGATAAACCATCCGGAACCAAACACCAACAAGAACAAATTCAAAATATACTTATTTCATTATTAGCCATATCTTTAATTAAATATACGTCAATTATGCTATTAATCTAATTAAAACCTTTGTTGCATTATAGACTGGCGAATCACGTCAAACATGGTCAACAACAGCACCTGTGACAGATAGAACTAGTGGTTGCACTGACTCTGAGAAAATATATACATCTACATTAATACTATCAAGATACACACAGTTTATTGACAATACAGATACAAGTGTGAAGTTTCAGTGTGGTGCTATATCAGTAACTGGTGCAGAAAATCAACGTTTTACTCAATCATCTGTAGATGTCAGATTTGCAGGTAAATATACTGATTGTCATGTTTACAGACTGGTCTACTTTCGGATATTTCAGACTGTTTTATTATCTGGTTCTTTATCAGTACTTAAATATAAACTGAGATAAGAACATGTTATATATATTTATTGAGTTTAGCCAGCAATAATTTATAGATTCAATATCATAAGTTAAATTTTACGTCTATTTATGATAAAACTACAGAAGTAAGAGCCAGAATATTTAGTTTAAGCTCATAATTTACCTGAAATACTTTTTATGGTAAGACCAGTTTCTGAAGCAGTAATAATTCTGCAAGCAATATACGGGGATCCTTCATATTAACCGGACAATCAATTTACCGTACAAAATATATTTCTGCCATGAAGCGTTTTATTTTTGTTTTGATTTCAAGGTCATTTTTTGTTTTGGAACTGTAAGGACACTTTCCATTTCCAAGAAAATAACCGGTAAATAATGTTAATTCAGTACTTTATTTACTAACATAGATATTTCATGACGTAGTATTGCAGGGGAACACTCTGTTCTGCACATGCGCATGAGGCACTTAATAGGTTATTACATCATCTTAACGTATGATTATAGCATATTAAGCCGGGTTCCACAAGTTCAACCGGTATTTATCTATGGTGAATGTCGGGCGGCGGGCGGGTAGGCTGGCGGGTGTTCGGGGAACATCTTTTCGTAACAGATTGTTCGGCAACTTTTTAAAACAGCCTCTTAATATTTGGCATATAGCCAAAACATGTGGTCCCATATCGTTGGATTTGATTTCTGGTCTGTCGCTCATCCTCTTCCTCTTTGCACAGTTACATTTTTGACAAAATAATGGTCAATGAAAGGAAATTTTCATAACAGTTTTCTCACAACTCCTTATCACAGCCTCTTGTTATTTGGTATACAGCATAATAATGTAATCCCATATCATGGGATTCGATTTCAGGTCTGTCACACATCCACTTCTTGTTTGCCGACTTAGTTAAATTCGCGACATTTATGGTCATTGGTAGTAAATTTTCATAACTCTTTAACTACTTATGAAAGCCTCTTGATATTTGGTATACAGCATAACTATTTGATCCCTTACTGTAGTATTTATGGTCTGTTGCTCATCTATTTACTGTTTACTGATTTAGTTAAATTTTCGACATTAAAGGTCAATGATAGGAAATATTCGTAACATTTGTCTCAGCAACTACCTATCGTAGCCTTTGGATATTTGGTATACACCATTAACATATGGTCTCATACTTAGGGTCTCGATTTCAGGTCGATAGCTCATCCACTTCCTGCTAAGTTAAATGTTTGACATTAATTGTCAATGTTAGGAAATTTTCGCAACAGTTTTCTATGCAACTGATGATATTTGATATACAGCATAAAGATGTGGTCCAAAAGCGTGGGATTCAATTTCATCATCGATTACTATCATCCACTTCCTGTTTGCGGACTTAAATTTTTGACATTTTTTTTTATTTTTAGTCAACGGTTGAACATTGTGATAACACCACAGCCTCAAGATATTTGGTATACAAATGCAACCCGGCCTTTTCTGTCTTGACCTATTTTTCATGATGAAAAGGTTGCATTCAAACAAAGTATATTTTGATTAAGCAAACAGTTTTACATTGCTGTTTTATTACAAATAAATGCAAATTGAAAACTGTATCCAGGATAGGGATTTGAAAATTGAGGCTGGTATTGGAGAGTTTGTAAGCCATGTTTATATAACGAAAAGTGAATCCGTGGTAGCTATTATTCTATTCTCTTGTCTTTTGAAAAACTGAAAATAATAATAAACAAATAAACGAAACTTCGACTGAATATCAAATACGTTAAATCGTCACCTTGGCGCAAAACGTTCTGTAGCTGACATATTTGAAATTTTACAGGAGACACAAAAAACTGATTTGTTCATTTTGAGAAAACACTTTTAATGCAAGAAAATAATGTTAAACTATCATTAATAAGTATTATTAAATTGGTTTTAAACATTAAAATTACTCATTTATGTATCAAAAGTAATTCGAGATTTATCAACACTTACAAGACTTTTTGCACTGTGATTTTAAAAAAGACAAAAAGTGATGTAAGTGCACTTACCATAGTTTTTGCACTAATTTTAATTTTAAGTATAGAAGTTACTGCATTGCATAGACATTTAAAGATGTTTATTATAAACATATTAATTTAAAGTATGTTTAAAATGTGTCACTCTGGATTATTTACCACATTTAATTCATTAAACATATGAATGGAAGTTTAAAAACTGAATATTTCAAAATTAATTTTAACAGTAAAAGTAGGTCCAAAGCAGTGTATTTTTTATGCCACCGCAGCATCTGCGAAGCGTCTGCATATATCGATTCACCTCTGTGTGTGTGTGTGTGTGTGTGTGTGCGTGCGTGCGTGCGTATGCGTGTGTGTGTGTGTGTGTGTGTGTGTGTGCGTGCGTGCGTGTGTGTGCGTGTGTGTGTGTTATATAGATTATATAGTGAACGTAAAAAAAATCTTGTAAAAAAAAACACTTATTCAATTTCAACCAAACTTGGTAGGATTGATCCTTGGGTAAAGGGCTTCCAAAGTTATTCAAAAAATTTCATTTCATGCAGAAATCTGATTGCCATGACAACAAAAAGGATTAATGAGAATAAATTTTTGTGTTAGAAATTGCATTTTTCTGTATGTTTTTATATTCAAAGTAATTTGTCTACCATTGTTCTTTTTATGTTTTCTTTTTCTTAGAAATAGATGTAAGCTTTTCAGAAAATATAAGACGCTTCTATCTTAAGTTAAGCTCGATTCTTCATTTTTTTTAAAATTTAAGCTATACATGTGTTTATTTCAACTAAATTATTTTCGTTAAAAAAGACAGTGTCTTTCATACATCAAAGAAAAAGAAGAATAGTCCAGCCATCTGGGTACGTTTTACTCTCACATTTTTGCATTTAAACAAAATGAAAAATATGTCCAGTCTATAAGTGATTTATTTAATTTTCTCAAGGTTTTTACTGGACACAATTGTCCTATCTGTTTTTATTTTGTATATATGTGTGAGCGCGTGTCTGTATCTGTTTTTGTATGTATGAATGATTTATTGATTTATTTGCGTTTTGTTCACATTACCTTCTTTGGAACGTGTATTTTTCTTTTTCGAATATATACGTTTTAGATGAATTCAAGTAGCCTAAATATCCTATCTTTGAATTGTAGAGGTCTTAACGGTTTAAAAAAAGAATTGAGTTATTTAGATTTTTGAAGCAGAATAATAGCAGTATTTACTGTTTACAAGATACACACTTAATGTTAAATATGTATAAAAATATATACTGTGAATGGAATAGAAAATGTTTCCTGGGCCAAGGAACATCCAATTCACGGGGAGTTGCAATTCTTTTGAATAAAAATATTGAATATAGGGAGTCATGTTTTCATCTCGCTCCGTAAATAAACTGTTTTTTTACACTGTTGGACAAGGAATACAATAGGTGATTCATAAAATATTGAAAAGGTATCAAACTTAAACTAAAATGTGTTTGCATTAACAAAAAACAAGTTGATAGGTTGAAATGACTTTTTGAAGTTTTTCCTAAAAGTTCATAAAATAGAACATTGTACACGAGTCACGCTCGAAATACCAAGAAGTACAGGGTGTGCGAAAAGTTGTGAAAAGTTATGAGTAACAATAATAAAAGAAACCGCAGTGCAGTTAGTAGTACTAGTGAAGTCTATTCTAGCATCAATGAATCCCCAGTAATAAACCCTAAGAAGAAACCTAATAAGAAAAATCCTACAAATAATACAGAGCAAGATATCCTAGTAAAAATGTCAGAAAAACATGAACACAAAGAAAGCGAAATGACGCTGCAGACGATCAAACAAGAACTATCTCAAATCAATAAGAAACTTGCAAACGTAATGCAAAAAGACGACGGCTCAATACGTACACTGATTAAAGAAACAATTGCTGAAATGAAAGAAGAACTTCTAAAATCCGTAGATAAAAGAATTGACATTTTGGAATCAAGACTTTTTGATAAGGAGGTAGAGAATGATAAATTAAAAGAAGAAATAAACAGATTAGATAAGAAGGTAGAAATGCAGAATAATGATAATAAATAATGTGCCCCCTTCATCCCCCCCCCAAACAGAAGGGGGCACATCCCCCTTCTGGCAACTCCCTGGTGTATCTTTTGGTTGGGGGCCGCGCCGAAAAAGTGGTCACTTTTTTAAACAACATTTCTCAATCAAGAAAAAGTGTTGGGGCCTAAATAAGTCATTTTTTCACCATTTGAGACAACAAAAAAGGGGGGGGGGGTGAAAAAGGCGTTAAAAGGCGTGTATATCGCGTAATGGGTTAATACGATCCCGGCTGTTTTTAATATGACTTGGCAGTGGTTAATTCCCGGGATCGCTTTATATCTAATACCATCCCGGTTTTTCTAAATGTGATATGTTAGATCAAAGATATTCTGTTTAAAATATTGTACACGTATTGTAATGATTTCATAGGGAAATGATAATCTGTCCTAATGAAACGTTTGTTTTAATATTTTTAAAGGTACAATATACTCATAATTATATTGATAGGAGTAACATTATTTGAACATTACAAGTCTGATTCTGTGTCGATAACGCCAAGAACAGGTTGTCAATTCCCGGGATTACTATATGTTTAATATGATCCCGGATCCTGGCTTTTCTATAGGCGATCCCCACCTGTATTTAGTGTATGTATTTACTCTGTTTACATGCATCGTATTTCTCTTTGTTAAACTGAGAGAACTGGCTTCCATAACTTTATATGTCACTTTTATTTTGATGTTCGCTGAAGTCTTTTCAGCTAACAGAACTGTCATTTTTACATTTAAACACAACCCTGCGAGTCGCTACTAGCTTTTCTTAAAAGCTAACCTTGTAGACTTCACAATTGAAAAAAAAATAACCCTTATAAATCTTTACGGTCCAAATACAGATCAACCATTTTGTACAGTGAATTGTTTAATATCATTGACAGAATAGGAAACGATTCTTATATCTTGTGTGGAGATTTGAACTTAGTTTTAGATCCTGAGAAAGATTATTACAACTATAAATTTGTAAATAGTAATAAAGCTAGAAATTTTATATTACAAAAAAATAAATAAATCAGCGAAATCTTTTTGATCCATTCAGAGATTAATTTTAAATCTAAACAGATACACTTGGCGTAAACCGACTCCACTCCAACAAGCACGCCTTGATTTTTTTCCTGGTAACTGAATCAATTTTTTCCTTTTGTAGAAAATATCAACATTGAGACAAGCTATTAGTCAGATCATTCAATTGTTATAATGAAGATAAAGTTTAATGATTTAATACACGGAAAAGGTCTATGGACAACAAATAATTCCCTTTTAAAAGATAAACATTGTTTGAATAAAATACAGACACAAATAATTGATATTAAAAAACAGTGTGCTTTACCTATATATAACCTTTAAAATATATCGGAAATATCAAATGATGAAATTCAGCTTACGATAAACGATCAGTTGTTTTTAGAACACTTTTAAGAAAGAAATGATGAAAAAAGTATAATATAAATGAACTACATGAAATCGAATCAAACTTGTCAGACGATAAACTTAATCGATAGCAAGAATTGCAAAATAATTTAAAAGAACTTAATAATATTCAGCTTCAAGGTTATCTTATAAGGTCAAAAGCAAAATGGACGTTAGAAGGAGAAAACCCTTCAATTTTTTGTTTGCGGTTTAGAAAAAAACAATTACATAACTAAAACTATACTAGAGATTCAAAAAGATGACGGTAGTATTTTAAATGATCAAAAGTTAATATAAAAGGAAATTAAAGATTTTTATAGAACTCTTTTCAGCAAAAAGTTGTCATATGATGCAAAGGATCAATTTTTACAATTTGTGGAAATATAGAAGCACCGGTTTTACGTGAATCGGAATCCAATGTACGAGGTATAGTCCAAAAGGACCCGAACTGGTCTATTTAAAAAGATTATTGACGTCCGATTGTCATGAAATTTACCATGAAGGTATTTTTAATTAATTTGAGTAGCAACATGTATGAAAAGAAATTAATTTAGTAAATATTTGGAAATATGCCCGCAACCTGTGTACGGAGCTTTTCAGAATTAATTTGATTTTTCTAGAAGTGAATAATACTCTTTCATGAATGTCACAAAATACTGGCGCCAGAACGTCGTGATTTTTGTACATGACGTCAGCTAAACGTTACAAGTAAACAACTGCAAAATTTCAGCGTGATCGGATGACGTATCGCCATTCTGTGCACGATTATTCAAGCCACGTGAAAATTTCTATACGAAAAAAAGACAACCTCAGAAAAATGTACGGAGCAGCGGGCATTAATAAAATTCTGTGCGAGGTCAGGAATGACTCTGACTGATACCTGGAAGTTTTTGAATCAGAAGGAGGATGTTCATAATTGTTCTAGGACACATGTGTTTGACTGGCACAAGCGTTTTAGGGAAGGTCAGACGGAAATTACCGATAGTGCACGAAGCGAGAGATCGGGTAACGATCAGCGCTCAATCCAAGATGTGAAGGACGTCATCGCCAAAGATCGGAGAACGTCGATTGATGATATCGCAGACACCGTCGGGCTTTGTCTTGGAACTGTTCATAATATAGTGACGAAGGATTTAATATGGATACGGTATGCGCCCGCTGGGTACCTAGGCTACTTACAGATGAAAACAAAGCAACCTGTGTAGACGCTTCCCGAGAATTTTTACGGCGATATGATAGAGACGGCCAACGATTCCTAAGGTGCATTATCACTACGGATGAGACGTGGGTGAACTTTTTTTTACGAACCGGAGAGTAAACGAGAGTCGATGGTGTGGAAGCGACCTTCATCACCTCCTCCCCAAGAAGGCGAAAACCTGCAAGTCGGCGTAGAAAGTTATGTATATTTTCTTCATGAATAGCCAGTGTATGCTGTTGCAACATGCGGTGACAAGATCGGCGACAGTCAACAAAGACTACTATAAAAAGGTAATCATTAGTTATGTCGCATAAAATATTTTTACTAAATTTCTATGTTTATTCATATGTAAGGTGAAAAGTATATAAAATATAACAAAAAGTGAAAGAAACTATTATTTTTATAATTTGCCGCATTTGTGGTAGTTTAAAAAAAATGAATTTGTTATTTACAGGTTGTGCGAGGGATCTAACGAACGCTTTTAGCGAAAAGCAAGCAGGGTGCGACATCGAAAATTTAATTTTTCATCAAAATAATGCACCCATTAATGTTTTGCCCGTTCGGGGGGGGGGGGGGTAAGGTTGGGTTATGGGCATACACGGGGCTTTAGCCAGAAGACCATTCCTGACAGGCGGGAATTTGACAAAATTGTGGAATCCGGGTCCCGGGTAATAGACTTTGGCCGGTTTTTACATCCCGGGAATCGGGAATTTCGACGCCACAAAATAAGAAAGGGGAGTAACCGCGAAAGGTCTAGAGACGATGGCGATATTTTTATTCGTGTTTTTGAAGTGTTTTTCAATTTATAAGAGGACATGCAATCTCGAAGTCACCGCAAGTTTAACTCGACAGAGACCTGACCTCAGGGTTTTTGTCAATTAAACGGCAGTTTATTCGAAATGAATGAATATTTTTTGTATTGCGCATATAAATATTATCAAATTATATTATTATTTGTAATAACTGTTCAATCAAAACATCATATTATAAAACTATAACAAATCGTTTTCCGATATGTCAAATTTCAAATCGTAATGCAAGTAATGGTTCTGCAGAGTGCTCTTCTCTTCATTTTAGTGTACGGAGTATTTTCATTAGTCTAAGGTTTTCACACGACCAATGAATGCATCCGTTTATACATGTGTATTTTCATTTTTGATGCAAAGGCGGCAGAGACACGGTCTTCGAAAAAAGGTATTCGGGCACAATGACATTATGAGTGGAATTTCATAAATGATTGCCTCAACATTAAATGAGTCTTAGGCCAAAAAACTATTTTTTTTTCTGAAAGCCATACAAGACATAAGGGGTATTGCATTTCTGTGATCTTAATATGCGTATTTTATCATTGACATGGTGGAGAATCATTGATATGGTGACCGCGTAACATGGTATCTTAAAGTCCATTATGCATTTGTAAACTTTATTTGTATTCACTCCAATGACATCAAGTAGATATCTGATGTAAAAATTTGCAGACATGAAAGAAAATCTTCGAAATACGCTATAAATATATTGCGCTCATGTAGCGCAAATGTAATAATTGAAGGTAGAGTATGTTTGGATAAAAAAATAATTTCTGAAGAATAGTAATGCGGAAAAGAGCCATTTTGTTCAATAAGAGGATAAGTATGATCTTGATCTGATTATTCAGTAATTGAAATTTTACTCACAAAAGCATTATGTTCCTTTAAACTTAAAATTGGTGGATTCTCCTGAAAAAGTACAATATTGTTTAATATAATGTTATTGGTGGCTACTGCAAGTCCTGTCAGTTACGCATACTCTGCGTGCTCTCAACAAAATATGTTCAGTTAAACAAAAGATATTGACACAGATTTCCAAGGTGGACATCTTAATCTGAAAGATTATCAAATGCTGCGATACCATGTCATGTGGTCTCCATATCACGTGATTCCCCACCATAATTGAAAGATAAGTTTGATAGACTACTAGTAGATTTTTGAGAAAATAATGTGTTTTCTACAAAAACGAAAAACAAAATTCAGTATCATTTTTTTCCAATAGAATTAAAAACAACCTATTGTTTTATCTATCAAAATATATGTTGGAAATCTTTGTTAAGTTGTGCTACTTAATTATTAATTTCGAAAAAATCCAGGCTCTTGAAAGCTCCTATCTAGGCTCAAGCTCCTATCCAGACTCAAGCTCCTATCATGGCTCAAGCTCCTATCCCGACTCAAGCTCCCATCGAGGCTCCTGCTCCTATCCAGGCTCTTGAGGAGAGTGCATCAGAATGTGAGTACACCATGCAACCCAGCTTAAAAAATTTTGTCAGTTCTTTTTGTAGCTTTGTGTTCATGGTGAGCTATAGTTGTCGCTTCTTCATAAAACTTTGACATAATGTTTGGCTGAAATCTCGGCAAAGTTCAAAGCTGGGTCATGTGCGGTCAAAAACTATGTCACTAGGTCGAATCTTAGAAAAAGAATGTGAACACATTAGAGGCCACATTGTTGGCCCATTCTTCATGAAACCTAGTGTAAATGTTCATCTCTATGAAATATAGAACATGTTCGAAATTAGGTCATGAGGGGTCAAAAATTAAGTCACTAGATCAAAGCTTATAACATTTTTGGTCCAATTTAAACGATCCTTAATAAAGTTTGAAACCTTAAAGATTATAAAAATGCCCTCTATTTCAGGTATAAATGTGGAAGTGGTGTCAAGGTTTGGCCGCAGGAGAAGGAAGAATCTTATTTTTAATGACTTTTTGTGTTAAATTTAATGTTAAAACACAATAAGAAGTTTAAGTTTTATAAGTGTTTTGCTCACCTGAGCTGGGAGCACAAAGCTATTGTGATCGGTGGATGACTGTCTTCGCAAGTCTAATGTCCTCAACTTTCAGTGTTTTAACACTCTAAAAGGCCACAGATATGGTTCAATCATAATTAAACTTGGTCAAGATGTTTACCATCCCTAAAGAAACTGGGTAATGTGGAGTCCGAAACCAAGTTACTAGGTTTATTTTGCAGCTAAACTATTCTAGGAAAATATTAATCCTTTACTCCATAGATACGTGTTTTAACGCATATGCGACCAGTGCAGATCCAGATCATCCTGCACATCCGTGCAGTCTGATCAGGATCTCCACTGTTTCTATTTAATATCCATAAAAGAATTTCTGACTGAAAAGAGAACAGTGGGTGTCCTGATCAGACTGCATGGAAGTGCAGGCTGATCTGGATCTGCACTGGTCGCATATGCGTTAATACACGTATTCATGGGGTAAAGAGTTAAAGTGTTTATACGATTGATTGTGTGTCAGTGTCTGCATTGGTTTAAGTCTTTTAAAAGTCATACATTCTATACTATGAAAGATATTCAACTGAAACTAGGCACCGATATTTAGGGGGACTACCACTACCATACTAAGAAGGCCTACAACCCTGGATGCATTTTTTTAGAATTAAACCCCTTTATTACTTGAAAATACCAATTTAATAAGTTTCTTCTAAGTCTAATCATTTGAATAGTATCAAAGTTATTAAACTGAAATTGATACATATATAGTCATTGGGACTATACCTACCTTACTTCAGAGGCCAATTAATCAGGATTCATTTTTTTCATTGTTTTTTATTGATTGATCTCTTAGATATTTACTCTCTCCCCTACCCTCCGGGGCATTTGATGCACCAAGCAGGCTCAAGGGTGGGGATTTAGACAAAAATGGTTGTCTTTAGGGTGAGGATTTAGACTTCAAACATTTTAAGATGTCAAATTCCCCTTGGTCAGCCCGCCCCCCCCCCCGGGCGGGCAAAATAATGACAAATGCATAACCCTCCAGAACACCGCGCAGACGAGACACTCCTTACTATTGACTTTTTAGGATATGAGCGGCTACGTTATCCCCCTTATAGCCCCGATCTCGCCCCCTTATACGTTTGTGTTTTCCCTAGACTGAAAGCAGATTTGAGGGATCGGAGGTTTGATACAGAAGATGAAATCAAATATGCTGTGAGGTCCGCAATAAGAAGTTACACTCCTGAGTGGTATGCAGACATTTACCGGAAGTGGGTACAGCGGCACAGGAAGTGTATTGAACACAATGGGGACTATTTTGAAAAAGCATGAACGTGAAGTTATTTCTGGAATATGAGAGTCATCTGAACGTCGTTAGCGTCGTCGACGTCGCCGAAGTGATCCGTACGTGACATAGTGTGTAACTTTAACGGGGTGTTAAATATGTGTAACATTTATGAAAATCATTGACTCTTATATATTCATGCAGCGATTTCTCTAAATTTTAATGTGATATATGTCATTATAAAATCATACACAAAATAACAAAGTTATCGTAAGTCCGGGAACTTTTTGACTATACCTCGTATTAGAAGGCTATATAAGTTATGAAGAAGCTAGTAAAGTTTTACAAAATATGGCAAATAAAAAAAGCCCGGGGACATCAGGCTTTAGTGCAGATTTTTATAAGCTATTCTGGAAATATTTAGGTCTTTTTGTGGTAATCAATGATGCTTATACTTCAAATAAATTGTCAGTGACCCAAACAAAAGGTGTAATAACATGTATTCCATACGAAAATAAACCTAAACAATTCGTGAAAATTGGAGACCTATAACACTTCTGAATACGGTATACAAAATTGCTGCAGGTTGCATAGTATATAAAACTAGAATAAAACTAACTCTAGATAAACTAATAAATAAAGATCAAACAAGTTTCACAAAAGGAGGATATATTGGAGTAAATACCCGTCTTTTCTATGATATCATGCAGTATACTGAAGAAAATAATATTCCTGGACTTTTCCTTTTAATAGATTTTGAATAGCTTTTGATTCACTCCCCTGGTCCATTTGTACAGAATGTAACTTTGGTTCCTCTATAAAAAAATGGTTTGATATTTTATATAAAGTTGCATCTTCTGCTTTTAATAAATGTGTGTTTTTATGTGATATTTTTTATTTTATGTGCTGAACTTCTAGCTTTAAAAATAAGAATTGAAAACATTATTAAAGTAATAAACATTAACAATGAAGAACATAAATTTTCACAATTTGCAGATGACACAACAATGCTTTTAGGTGGATCAAGTGCGTCTTGAAATAAATCTTTGGAAATCTTGTCAGATTTTGCACAACTATCGAGACTTAATGTTAAATTTGATAAAACTAAGGTTGTGTGGATAGGGAAAATGAAATATTCTGAAAACAGTATAAAAACAAGATGGAAATTGCCTTGGAATCAACATTAATTTAAAATGTTAGGCATTAATTTTCATGTTGACTTAAGTAAAATAATAGATTTAAACTGTACCGAAAGAATAGAAAATATCCGAAAGGTTATTCAAAATTTGAAAAGAAAAATTCTCACACCAATAGGTAAAATTGCTGTCATTAAATTTCTTTTGATTTCATCTCTTAATCCTTTATTCATTTCACTACCAAACACTTCTGAAGATGTAATCATTGTGTTAAATAAAATGTTTTATGGCTTTATTTGACAAGGAAATGTAAAAATTAAGTATTCCGTTATTGTCAAAACTATGCTGAGGGCGGCTTGCAGATGATAAATATTTCTGCCTTTATCATGTCATTAAAATAACATGGTTTAAATAGAGGATATTTGTTTGTTTTGCATGTAAGATTGGAATATAATTTCACTGAGTGAACACCAGATGCAATATTTTCACGAGTGGCGTAGCCATTTTAAGTATTTTTTTACTGATTGTGCCGCGTAACGTCACGCATTTGCCTTTGTGACGTCATCTTATCATGACGTCACATGATCAATTTTGAAATATAGGTCTGTTAAATTTCTCTTATTTTGTTACATTTTTAACATGATGTATGATGAAATCGACTTTCTTTTCCTAAAGAAGCAAAATTTACGCATGACGGCATTTTTTGCTGCCTGTTATTCCATTTAGTTATGATTTTCTTTTCATCCGCATTCAGATATAGTTCGGCTACAGTGAAAATTATATTTTATATATTTCACTAGTGGTTTATCAGAATATAAATATCTGATATATTACATTAAAACACTGGAAAGCATGAAATAAAAGAATAATCTCAAATGCTTGTTGGATAAGTATTCTTTACGACAAAATAGATATGCAAAAGTTTTTTCACTGCGGAAACCATTACTTTGATAAACTTGCAAAAGAAACAAACTTTTTTGAAGGATACTTTTACAGCCTAATCACGATATATAGAATAAATTCCAATCGAAAAATCATTCTTTCGGAAAACATCCTTTATTTTATAACAATAACATTTTAATGGTTTCAAAAAGCGTATATTTAAAATTGTGGTTCGATGCTGGTGTTTATAACATAGAACAGCTTATAGCACCTGATGGATTTTTTTATTTTATAATGAATTTTTTAATAGATACAATGTTCAATCTAATATCTTAATTTGCAATTGTATGATTTTATCAGTAAAGCAATTTTTAAATAGATAATATAATATATAACATCCCATAGAAAAGCATTGGCCCAGACATACCGCTATACTTTAAAGATATTATATCAGATATAAATGGAGCAAAACCTTTCTATAATATATTACATAAAAACAAATCAAAGCCAACAAGTATCGAAAATGGACAAACAACCTTAATTTAGCTTTAAGTGAAAATGAATGGAAAATTATATTCGAAATGCCTTTTCGAATTACAAAATGTGCCATGTTGCAATGGTTCAAAACAAGAATTTTACACAGGATTATTGGAACCAATCATCTTTTATACAAAATAAAGTATATAGAAAGTCCTTTATTTTCTTTTTGTAGTAATGATGTTGATAGCTATGAGCATCTATTTTGTATGTGTCCAATTGTCAAAAAAACTATGAATGAATTTTTTAAAATAAATGTAGCACCTTTTTTATCTTTGGGTATAAAAGAAATGATGTTTGGCTATAATGCAACGGATGATCTATCTAACGCAAAAAATACAACTTATTTTAAGTATACTTTAATGTAATACTATGTTTAGCAGTGTAAAATGCTTGATCTTTCTTTATCAATGATTGCAGCCAAAAAACCTTATAATACAAAAGCTCAAAACTGATAAAGAGGTAGCAATCGTAATAATAGATAACCAAAGTTTGATAATGTTTGGAGTCTTTTTAGAAAATTTATGTCTTTATTTTAAAAAAGAAAAATATCAGCTAAGACAATCGTATTTCTACACTGAAAAGTATTGTTTTGAGTAATTAAGAAATAATTCAAGCCAAAATAGCATGCATTAGATTTTATATAATGTTGATGCTTTGAAACTATTTAAAAAAATACGGTTATGATTGCGCGTGTGAATGCATATGTCGTCCTTGTCTCTTTGTGTTTTTTGTTGTTATTTTTGTGTTATTTTTTCTTTTCTTTTTGATTGTTTTGTATGTACATATAGTAAAACATAACAAATCTGCTTGTCTGACGGTACAAGGCTTAGAGCTTTGCTATTTTGTATATAATGACATCTATGAGTCCTCTACCAAAGTTGTTTAAATTATGCCCCTAGTGTTAAAATTGCCCCGCCCCAGAGGTGATAATTTTCATTATATGTATATAGTTTAAAAAGTCCTCTTTTCTGAATTGACAAAGGCTAGAGGTTAGATATATGGCATGAGACTTTGTGTTGTGAATATCTACCAAGAGTGTTCAAATTATAGCCCTAGTGTCAAATTGGCCCCTCCCCGGGGTCATTGGTGTTCACTATGTACATATAGTAAAAAATTAAAAAATCTTATTGTCTGAAGGTACAAGGCTTAGAGCTTTAATGTTTGATTTATAATATCAACCATATTTCCTCTACCACAGTTGTTTAAATTTTGCTCCTGGTGTCAAAATGGGCCCTCCCCGGGGACCTTGACACATAGTAAAAACAGAAACTAAAACAAATGTTTTCTGAATTCGAGAAAGCTACAGCTTAGATATTTGACATGAAATAATGTTTGGTGGACCTGTATCACGATTGTTTGAATTAAACCCTTGGGTCAAAATTATGCCTTGCCCAAAGGGACAGTGACCTTCTTTCTTGATATTTGATGTATAGCCATGATATTTGGACTATGTGGAGATTTCAAGTTATAAAAAATCTTTGATATCAGGTGACCTAGATTTTGATTATCTGACCTACTTTCTTGTTTTTGATGTGCAGCTATTGAAATTGATCCATGTGCACAAATTAAGATATAATGCTTTGATATCAGCTGGCCCAGGTTTTGACAGTGCCTTACTGTCTTGTCCTTTGATATACAGTCATGGAAATTTGGCCATGTGAAATATGACCATCACCACCAAATTTACTAGCCTCAACTGCATTTATAGATTCCTACTCTAATCTTCATTTGAATAACAATAGATTTTTATCCTGCTATTGTCTATATCATCAGCAGGATAGAAAAACGTGATTAAAAGCAGGATAAATCAAATACATGGTTGATGTCTCTGCGAAAGTAAATATTGGCTCGAAAAAGCTCGCCAAGATACACTTTCTTGCTCACCAGATAAACCTTCTTCCTCCCGACATCAACCATGTATTCTCTTTAACCACTAATCTAATTATAAGGATTAGATAGGTCAGTGATCGATGCATTATGGCATCTTCAATTGTATAGAAACAAACAAATCTTATTGTTGTATTAATGCGGTGGCATACCATTTTTTCACAAATGCAATCTTGTTTACTTTCAAATTAAATGTAAGCATTAATCACAGCAAAATTACATGAAAACTTCAGACTCGCTTGATTTAGTATGTACATGAGTAATAATGAAAAGTGGCACATCCCTCACGCCCCCTAGCACCGACTTAAGCTTTACTAAATTTTCAACACTTAAAAGTGCTGGATTAATGATTACAGAACCAGAAAAAACACAACACCACTGAAGTGAAGTACGTGACAACTTATTAACCATATTTTTTACTGTTGGTGTATTCCAATAATACATTTTATTTATATATTTGTTATAAAAAGGGACATTTTGAGATCTCTTTATCATAATATCTATCTCTTAATAATATCCAACCATCACAGGGACGTAGTCTTTGAGATTTTGGATAAAACCACTAGGAATCCTGAACATTTCTGAGCATTATGGTTGGATGAAGTTAAGATTTTGATGTACCTGCTAAGTATACTAATCTTTTCTTGCCCAATATATCCCAGTGAGATCCTTTTGTGTTTATCTCTCATGAATAAACTTCAATTTTTATATATGATTTTGTTTTCTTTGCTTCTTCTTTTCAAAATATTGATACGCTGTATATTGAATTCAAATTGTCTCATTTCCTGCCACCAAACTTTAAGCCTTATATCTTGGTTTAATAGATTTGATTTTATATTAAAAATTCAGATTAATTTCTATGACATAATGTGGTTTGGATCTATGTGCAATTTGTACTTTTATTGAAAATTTAGAGTTTCTGTTAATTAAAGTGTTTTACATGCATGACACAGGGAATGAACCGGGTCATTCTTATTTTTTATATGACCCCATTCTATATCTGTAAAGGTATGGGAGTTGAAGATGCACCACATAAGACGTAATATACTAGCAATTATGGTTTGACTTATATATTATTGATACACGCCTTTGTCTGCCATGTTTTTTAAAGAAATTAAAATAGAAAAGGTAAACCGATGTTAGCAACTGTTTCATTTCTAGGCTACAAACAGTGAAATTGCAGTTACAATTTTATAATACAGTTGTCCTTATATTATGCAATAAGAATGTTCTTTTAAGCAGGTAATTATCTTTATTTTCATAATATATAATTGAGCACACAATTGAAAAAAAAATTACTTAGAGCTGTCAGCGAAAGAAATGATATTGATGTATCGTTGATATTTTTCTGTTGAGCAGTACCCATTTTAGAAAAGCAATAATATTAATTTAATAATTGAATGAAATTTTGAAAATTCAACCTAAACATATGCAGACGCATATTCCATAGCAGTGATGACAAAAATATGTTTGCGAAAATCATGCAATGGGCATTTGTTTGAAACGGGACACATTTATGAAGATACCATGTTTTAACTGAAAGCATTTAAACAATTATGAAAAAGAGTTAAATATAACTAGTTGATACTTAAAGTATGTAATTATCAATATATCTGTGCATCATCAATATTTTTTCATCTTAAATTTGCTTTCCACCGAATGAATGACAGCTCTAATGTTAATTGAATTATTTAAAAATATCAACAAAATTCAAATATTGAAACATTCCTAGCTATATTGTCTGTTGTCAAATTAAAATAAAACATTTTCTTTAAATCTTAGTTTCCTAAAGTAGATGTATATATAAAATTTGTATTTCAGAAATAATTTTGCTATCTAATAATGCAATAGTGAAATATTTTCATGCAGTTACAATACTTTTTGCATCAAATCATTTTCAACTTATCTGTAAGAACATTGGCGAAAAAACCCATGTGAGTGTATTTACTGTAGCTTTTGCACCAACAAATTCTGAAGCTGCACTTACGTTTTTTATTTTTATGCCAAAAAAGTCATTTTTGTCAAAATTCAGCTTCTAAACTTCAGAGACTTGTGAAACTTAGTATTTCTAACCAAATAATGACAAAAAGTGATTTTCTCAAAAAATGTCAGTTACATGACATTGTTCTCCAAGTTGACGAAATGACTTTAAGAATAAATACACTCATTGCATTGATAGTGGTTTTTTGCCATTGCATTGCATATTCTTGCCCCCAATTTCTGGCCCCTTCGAACACATGTGGTTATCTTGTTAATTTTAAGTGACAACTTGGGTTTTTCCAATGTCTTGATTTTGCCATTCATCAGTTAGAATTTCCTTGATGAAAATTAAAAGATTTTTATTTTCATACATGACTTTAAAATATTATGAAATACAAAGTCTGGTGAATTGAGTTGTCTATTCCACATTTTTCTCTAATAATGCCCTAATTTGAAGACGCTTTTAATGGCCAAAATAATAAATGTTGTGCTTGATGAGGTAATTTTACGCGAGTTAATAACCCAAAATTTATTGGGTAAAATCATAGTTTATAATAAAAGTTATAGCGAAAAAAACATCATATTTTATCTGGTAATCCCAGTATTTATAGTAACATTTTGTAATAACACTTAACGTTTCGTTTGAAACAAAATCTAAAATTTCGACAATACATTTACTTCATAGTTTCAAGATTAAAAAAATTGTCGTCTGTATTTCTAACTCAAATTTTCAAAAGTTGCCAAGGTCTTACTTCAGGATCAAAGATCAAATAACATATTCAAACATTCATTTGTGAGTTTAACTTTAGTATTCATTGATGAATTTTGATATAACTTAGAACAAATGTTCTACTTGTTGAGTTGAGTCGCTTTCACAAGGAGGTCAAAGGTCAAATAAAGATATCAAAATGTGTTTGTACACACTGTATCTTACTTGTGCTTGAAGTGTTATGCTTATTGGTCACGGGATTTTCGACTAGCCCGCTTGCGCTTAGCTCGACATAGTTGTCAAATTGTCTGTTCAAGGTTTGTGTGTCAAAACTTGTCTATGCCATAACTTCTTTTCTTTGTGCAAGGCATAACATAAATTGAGTTTTTCAGGCACAAATGTTCACCATGAGACTATATGTCATGCATACGAACCAGGTTACTGGGTCTAAGGTCAATGTCAGCTAAGATGATGCAATGTCAAGATATTGCCTTGGGTATAAAGAGTATGTGTTGAGCACACTCACTAACTTTTTGATCTGAAACTTATAGGTTCCGGTTTAAATCAAGACGAATGGGCTCAATGTGCTGCCAATGGGCATGACTTGTTTGCTAAAATTTGCTGCAACTTTGTAAGCAATTCTTAAAATGAATTGGCTTCATACTTGTGCACAACAAGAGTTAAAAGTTGATTAAATTGAACTTGACTTTGAACTTTATTTGACCTTGACATTTAGTAAGCCTGAATATGTTCACTGTCATTAACTGTTTTTTTTTTTAAATTAGAATTTAAAGATAAATACACCAACACCTATATTCTGATATATCATCTTTATGGATGGACGTGTCATCAGTCATCCAAACTTAAAGTTTTTAAGATAAGTGCTTCTGAGCATTTTTAAACTATAAAACATAATATTGTCAAATAGAGCTCCTTACAAAATACTTAATGGTAACATACTTTGTACAAACTGCTCTTCCACTTCATTGTTGATAATATATATGATATAACTATAATCAAGTCTTAAGATTTCATTGTTAATTCATAATAGATATATAATGTGCCTGTTAAATATTAGTATAACACTGACTGCCTTCATTGTATTGTTAATCACTGTTTACTAGTACAATCATACTTTTACTGTACCCACACATTTTTTTCAGAATTTAAACTTTATTTTTAAACCCGCCATAATTTGGCCAAGGCATATAATGTTACCTTGCTCCGTCCTTTCGTCATTCTGTCATCACCAGTTCCTATTCATTTTGGTAACGGTAACTTACATTCAACGCAAATTTGACATATGTATATATCATAAAAAATGCAGGTCAAATTCGAATTTGGTCATGATCCGATGACTTTTAACAGTGTTGTGCCCTTGATGAAATTTCAGTTTTCAGTTTCCGTTCATTATCTCCCAAACCATATTACACATTCACCTCAAATTTAATATATGGGTACGTCAATGGAATGCGCAGGTCATGTTTGAATTCGGTCATGATGTGATGAATTTTGGCAGAGTAATGCCCCTTTAACTTTGCAAAAAAAGAAGAAATTTTCAGTTTTCGTTCATTATATCCCCAACAGTTGTACATAATCAACTTAAATTTAAAATATGGATATGTCATAAGAATAATATACTGGTCAAGTTCGAATTTGGTCATGGTTTGATAATTACTGACAGAGTTTTCCCTCTTGAATTTTGAGAAAAAAGAAATTTTCGGTTCCGTCCCTAATGACTGTACACATTCAACTCAAATTTGACATTAAGATACATCTTAGGAATTAGCAGGTCAATTTGAATTTGGTCGTGGTTCAATTGTTTTGAACAAAGTTATCTCTCTTGAATGTTTGAAAAAAAATGAAATTTTCAGTTTTGGCACTCAAACTTTTGTGGAAATGAACGTAGTCATTATCTCGGCTACAAATATGGAATATGCAATTTACAAAAGGTTAACACTGAATAGTTTCAGAGCCTAGAACTTTGTATAAAAATGTATAAAAATGGTGTATGTTAACATTGAATAGTGGTATGGGCTTTGAACATAGAATGAAAAGAATAGTTTGTGCAAGAAAACTGGAACTAAATATTATAAAATTTGAATTTTTAGCTGCATGCGGGGACATCAATGGCGAGACGACGCATTTTAGCTTAGTTATTTATGCAAGTATCTGTATACACTATTTATTCCTATTTCTTATTTCAAATAATCAGATAAAATGCTTTCTTTTCCCAAGCTTCAAATTATTCTGAAAACCAGTTGGATGTGGTAAGGTGGAACATATTTACTGTTATTATACTAGTATACTTTAAAAGGCATGCTCTGAGAAAATGTATCAAGTCTCAAACAACTGATTCTTCTTGTGTCCTAATATGCTTCAGTACGTGTTTCAACATTGACTTTGAAAGATGGAAGTTCAATTCTATCAAATTCATTAGAAGTAAACAGTGGAGAACCTCATACATTGACGTGTACATCTAGTGTTAGCAGACCAACAGCAACCATCATCTGGTATTTTGGAGGTCAGAAAAACAAAACAGAAACAACTAGGACATCTACCTTTACATTCACACCAGATTATTCTGATAATCAGGAACAACTTTACTGTAAAGCATTTAATATACAGTCTGAAAGCCAAGCTGTATCTTCAAATCTTGTGTCACTGTATGTTAAAGGTGAGTACAATTTTACAGTTTTAATGTATAGTTTAATTTAGAAAGTTTTATTGAAAACAAGATTTCATCATTTTATAGGAAAACATTTCTGTAGTAAGACAGTATGGGTTACTGAAATCCTTTTTGCTATAGGGACAGTTATGATCATTTTGTGACTGCTTATAATATTTGCTCATTTGCACTTTCAGTTACCTAAATAAAAAAAAACTTTTGAAAATAAAATAAAATTAATTGACATTAGTTAGAATACTGAAATATTTTGTGATGATATAATATCTTAGCTTTATAACACATAATGTTAATACATGTTTTGTTGTCCATGCCATTTTTTGTTCATTCTTCCATTGCATTTAAGTTCTGCTTTCAAAATTAGAATATATGCATTTGAGAAATTTATCTTTTTTAAGAGTTCCATGTACATTTTATTTCAGTGAAGGTAGCTAATGTTACATTAAAAGATGGCAACACTTTATCATCTGGAACACTTAAAGTGACAAATGGTGTCTCTAAAACATTGACATGTACAGCAAGTGAAAGTAGGCCAACAGCGACAATCATCTGGTATATTGGAAATGATACGAAGAAAACGGAAACTGTCACACTGTCATCTTTTAGATATACTCCAGTTATCTCTGACCATAACAAACAAATTTATTGTAAAGCTTCACAGTCAGGAAATCCAGATGTTTTTTCTAAAAGACTTTCTCTTTATGTTAAAGGTTATCCTTTTTCTTTCTATGACCTTTGTAAATAGTTTGAATTGACTATAATATATGACATCTGTACCAGCTTTTACTTTAACGTTTAGTCATATGAAAAAAAGTTTAGATAAACAGTAAATTAAATTGTTTCCGAATCAGATAGCATTTCATATTTAATTTCAGGAATTCATGTATTAATAAACATAATAGAAATATTTTGCATAGATAACCAATTCATGTTATTTTAAGTGCATGTAAAGTATTGCAAAATCAATGCCTTTATTGTTTTCCCCACTGTTATTTGTTATAATCTCAATTGTAGTCTGCTTAAATATGAAGAAATCTTGATCATTTAGACTGTTTATTCCAAATTAATGAATAGCTACTTAAAAATGAACTTTGTGCAAGTGATGTTAACAGAGTGAAAATTCAAATAACGTAAATAAAAAAATTAATGCATAGACATTTGAAAAGAAAATTTATTTTAATATCATCCTTGATATTCAAACATGTATTTTATTAGTTCTGTCACTTTTATATATATTATTATTGTGTATCACATATCTAAAATTTATGTTTTCTTCTTTTCCAACGCTTTGGCTTTCTTTGATAAAGTAAAACACATTTAACTTATATAAGGATAATTAAACAAGTGTTCTCATATTTTCAGTTTTAGCTACAACTCCTACAATCACAGATCTGACAACAGAGAAGTTAGAAGGAGATCATATAAAATATCGGTGCACTTCTTCCCAAACACGACCTGTTGCTATAGTTACATGGAAGCTGGGTACTCAAATACTGAGTGATGTGCAAAATACAGAACATAGTCATGGGAATGATCTTAAATCTGTTACAAGTATTGTAACATTTACTGCCAACAGAACTGGTAACAACAAAACAATACAATGTGAAACTACAATACCTGGTCAAAGTAATTTATCAAAGGCTCAGGATAAGATGCCTGTATATTGTAAGTAATTTTATTTAAAGCCAAACGTCCTTAAATCAATCTAATACATGTTTTGTTGATAGTTTCAAATAAAATTTGTATCCGGTTATTTGATTTAGAAACTAAGATTTACTCATTTGTGTAATAGATTTATAAATAATAAATTGGCGACCGGTTTATAAATAGTACAAAACCATTTTTTAGCTAAAATATTAAAACTATTATCAAACAGCTTTTTGTATTTATTTGCTTGAGATTGAAATAGTTTGATAATGCCAGTTATTATTATAAGAACTTTTTGTTTTTCTAATAGTAAATCATTAAACGACTACCACTTATTGTGAATGCATTCAACAGAGCAAATGTAGATAAACATTTGCATTTGCACCTTATTATAGATAAAACTAAATATGACTAGACACTGGGTTTGTTGAAACCAATGTCGATGTTACATCCTATAATAATCAACGTTAAACATCACAAATATTGTGTTTTGTTTTTGTAACTTTATTAAAGGGGTATAGTTCCAATGAAATGAATAAGTTTGAAATGCATTTACAGGGCTCCAGATAAGATGTGTAAATAACTCAGGAAAATCATGCAAATAAAATTTCAAGAACTGGTTATTACGCTATGAACAGTTCTCTTGTGTAACTGAAACTTAAACCTAAATAGTTAATGTCTTAATGTAATGCAAGTTTTTTGTCATGTTTCTCCCGTTTTGCGCTCTTTCATGAGATCAAAGAGAAATCAATTTTGCCTTAACATATTTTATCCGAAAAAGTGACGGTGCAATTAGCACTGTTTGCCCTTATGCAGATTGCAGTGGTGCGAGACAGATCAATTACTTGACAGTAAATTGACTGCGTCAGACAGACTAATTTAAAACGAGCTATTTTGCTTATTGATGTAGACACTGGTCTGCACTGACCATGTGTTTAATGGTTTAGATGAGTGTTTGCAATTTCCAGCATTGGCAACATGTAAATAGCAAACCATATTTAGAAAATAGATATGATTAAATTTGTTTTCCCAGTGAAATATTTATAAAGCAAAACGTGTCATATACATGTATTTGCTTTTGCTTATTAGTAACAGCAAAGAAGATTGTGTTTGATAATTGTTATATATGTCACTGATGCATAATTTTCATTTTGACACATAAAGATTTTGATTATTCAAGTTCAAAGAGTAACTAATTCGTGTGTATATCAAACCTAGTTGCAAAATTAATTCAAAATAACGCTTTCAATGCTTAAACAAATGGCAATTGTTTTATACATTGTACTGGATTTTGGATGAACGTCATTTCTGGTTCATAACAACAACAGCGAAATGGAGAAGTATCTATTTCTGTATTAAAATATAAAGGGGAGTAAGCTTAACAATACTGTACTACCGTAGGTATTTTTACAAATGTATACATTGTAACAGTATGAATAAATTTACAAACAAATTAAGGATTTTACTTTATTTATATATTTTGTTCCATTATTGAAGCGAGTGCCCAAAAAATAGTAAAGGCCTTTTGATGCAACCCTTAATGATAGTTAATCTGAATTTCATTGTGTTGGATTCCTTTTATTTAATATAGTTACATAGTATGAGTAAAGATATTTACTGAATTACTTAAAATATGAATGAAAATTAAACAAATCTTACTTTAAGAGTACATGTTTGTATGTTAAAAGTATATATGATCATGAAATAGGTCATTATAATGCTGTCAAGAACTATTAACAACGTATTGTTCAATGTGTTATTTTTCATATTTGTAGGGCCTCCGTCACAGCCTCGAATTATGAATGATAGTTTTCCATTTCTAGAAGGTCAGACAGGAAAGAGTATTTATTGTTCCTCATCTGATTATGGTAATCCTACAGCTACAGCAACATGGACCACACAATATGGAACACCTGATAGTGCTGATACAAGGAAACTAAGGTTACCTAAACTAACTTATC
The DNA here is from genome assembly GCF_026571515.1 of Ruditapes philippinarum. NCBI lineage: Eukaryota > Metazoa > Mollusca > Bivalvia > Venerida > Veneridae > Ruditapes > Ruditapes philippinarum. Next base: position 47,471 of record NW_026859801.1, read on the forward strand.
AAGTTGATAGAAGTCCAGTTAAATGTCAGTTGAATAATTTATTTACTCAGAGGAAAGGTCTTCAGATCCAGTCCAAACAATATCTATTACAAGTGGAATGTAAGAATGTTTTCAGCTTTTATTTGCTATTGATTTTAATCCAATATATAAATGTTTGTTTAAGTAACAACAACTTTCGTTTGACTAGCTAGATTTAGTCAATGCGGACTTTTGTTATATCATTCTATAATGATAACAACCTAAACAAAATGCTGAAATTACTAGCCCTGTCTAGAACTCGTAAAATTATTATCACATTCGATTATTTTATATTGTTTAAGGAGGCTACCATTTATATGAGTTCTTTGTTGAATATTGATATCAATATAAACGGTTAAGTAATATTACTCATTGCCTCAAATAATGCTGAAAACAAATCAGTCATATTAATAACCTAATTATGAAATGCCGACGGCATAATACAAATACGGTTTTTCTAAAACAACGTATATTACGTTAATGCATTTCCAAACATATGGCCTTTGATTTGACATAGATTTAGAAAGTTATTTAATATTTAACTTGTTATGTTTTTAGTTTTATTCTTTTCACACGATCTCCGGTACATAATACACATAAGGATCTCTGATTAAAGTGTTGAAATATATTCTCATTGAAAAGCGACAAGTTACTTGATAGAATGACCTGGAGGTATATATGTCTCTTCTTACATTGGTAAGATCCTTGCCAAAATATATATCGTGGTTAATATAAATTGGTATTGACATTCACCATGGTCAGTAGATAACCCTAAAACGTCTTGAAGGTCAATGTCATAATTGTACTTGGTGCAGATTCTATCTCCGATTGATAATTTGAGAAGTTGCTATCCCTATGTTTGCAATACTGGTAGACATTGTACATGGCCAGCGTGTTATATGGTTATTAATTGATTGTCATAGTAAGTCTTTATGTGAAATCCATATTGAATCATTTACTATGATTTCCTCAGGCATAGGTGTTTGTAACGTACAAGTTATCAAAAAAGAACTATTGGATAAATGATGGCTGTCTCAATCTTTGACGGACTTTTTTAAAAGCTAAATAAAAATGGTGTGAAATAAATATCTTAATATGTCATTTAATCATAAAAATGAAACATTTTCACAAATTGTCATAACAGATATCAATAAATAGCACATTTATGACATAAATGCAATAGCAACTATGTGTATCACGCCATACTAGCACGCCAAACGTCGATTTGAAATACGACGTTTAACCTACATTCTGCGCCTTTTTTAAAGTACTTTCCAACTCTCCCTGTCATTCAGGAAACGGTTCGCTAATTTTTCGTACTCTATACCCTATAGTAAATCTATCACATATACAGGGTTCCTTGCTATTTATTTAAATATCAATGCAGTTAAAATAAATTTAGCACGCACAAAAATAAATCAGCCCTTTGAGTTCTTCCGCAGCTTTTAATATGTGTAATCACTGTAAAATATTCCAAATTACAATTGATGTGTATTCTTGTGCATATTACTTCCTGAGAAAGATTTCCACTCAGAAATAAAGTCCTGCAAACTAACATTACAAACAACCTTTAGAGTACTCAGAAATGACACTTCATGTACACATTTACAAATGGAATAAACAAAGGATATTGAATGAGTGTAGATTTAATGCTTAATTTATTGAACGAGTTGAATAAATGAGTTAAATGAGTTCAATAAATTTATTATTGAATCTACATAAATATAATGTTATATCTATCACATATATAAAATCAGAACGGTAAACTGTTAAAAAAGTCATTTTTATTGACACGCCTATAGTGTTACGCTAACATAAGCGTCCTTTAACGCTATGTTTATATACAGCGCAAATGAAGTCACGTCAAAGTGTTAATACACTTGTGAAATATCGTTTTTCTTTTAATAAAATGCCTTTACTACACCACTTCGCCGCGAGTTATGTGATAATTTAAAATATCATCAGTATCACTAGGGATGGCTTGAAACAGGCAATTTAAAAATTGAAAAGAACTACTTTCTAGACTGCAACGTGATGCAACGCATAAATGGTCCCGCTAACCCATGTGTACACATGTGTTTGTTTGACAAAATAATGTCCCGTCTCGTTTAACTCGCTTCAGAAGTGGGAAATAGGCGACGGAACTCGGTCTTCCTTTCTGTCTTTTTTTTCTCTTATTTTCTCCTACTGTAGTGTACAACTCTTTTTCCGTCCAACACATTTGTAAACAAATGCTCGAAATAAATCAGAACATCCCGGCTGTTATTCATATAACACGGACTTAATATCGAGTGTAAGTAGTTCTATTGTTTGGTCATATTGACCTTAAACATCTAAATATTCAACAGCCCTTTGTTGTTAATAATCGGATTACACAGTGAACCACATGGTTCTTATGTATGATATATGTATTACAAGCTTGATACTTGACTTATTACAACAATTATTTATTATCTTTAGCAAAACTATGTTTTTATGCATGCGAACTACTTATTGTACGACTTCACGTATTGAAATAAATGAAATTAGAAATTAGAAAAAAATATAACAGCTAGACTTTATCAACTCGAGTTGCACATGATTTAAATATCTATACAAAAACTTTTGTCTAAGTTACAAACTGGAAATTCCACAGCATCAGGCCACGGCGGCCTCGAGAACTGCACAATTAATAGCCCACTGTGCGTAAAGCGAGGATGTTATCTTTGATAATGTAATGTCCTGGGACTTTTATTTTAATTTAAATGCTTGACGATTACGAAATATTATTAATCTGAATATATGGATCAATCTATTACACATTTTCTTTAGTTATAATTCAATGTTATTTAATCAAAGGGTCATATTTTCATCAAAAAACTGCATAAATTTGACTTTCAAAGGAAAATATAGTCAATTTATGAATTGATTAACAATATGTCGGACTGTTATTCGATATTTTGAAATAATCTAAGTTAACAAGTCCCATCATTAAAATACTATTTGCTAACATTGCAAAGTTTCTTAGTGTAAGTTAGACAGAAATAACGCAAGAATTGTGTGTATTCTTACTTTTCTGTTCGTGGTCTCTGTCAAAGATTTGAAGGAAATGCCCGAGAAGTTGCGATAGGTTCGAGAAATGTTGATAAACTCTTCTTTTTTGTACTTTATGTCAAACATACTATTTTACTTTTCCTAAGAAATTCATTATAAAAAATGACGCTAAACATACATTAAAATTGTGTATTAATGCTCAAGATGTGTGTTTCCCAGAGATAATGACATGCCTTGCACATTAAAATGATCTTGTTATATAGGGTTGACCGGCCAGAGTTTTAGCAATATGTCCCCAAATATGCCCCCCCCCCCCCATTTTACTGACATTTCTTCTGATCACAGTATTGACATGTTTTAAATGCAAATATCCAAATGGAAACAGTTCATAGAGACCTATAAAACAGTCCATTTTCTTAGGGAAACACTGCAGAAATAGGTTCTAAAATAATTATCATATACTTGTAAGCATCACATTTTCATCTAATCACCTGATGCCCATTTGATATATTTATTGTATTATTGAAGATAAATGTTGTTTGTACATGCGCATGTTGATACTTTTATAACAACAAGTCGACTTATAGATTTACTTTTAGACTTTTATTTACTTCATAAATAAAATTTACTATATGCTATATATACTATTTTCTACATAAACCGTACAATTCTGCAATCTAAGTCTCTAAACGCTTATTGCGTAACATGGAGATTTCAATGAATTAATATACAGGACAGCTTCCTACTATTGTGCGGACAACTGTATTTATTAACGTTGACGTCATTGATGTCGTTTCCATATCAATATTTTCATTATCCTCCTGATGATATTGTGAAACTGGTAGAGGTATAATCAAATTACATAAATTAAGTTATTTAAGTAAACACTTGCCAAACATATTATCTCTTTGTAATTAGAATTTCATATGGCGTTATTTAATTTGTTAATTATGTCAAATATACACAGGTACTTCATTATTAACTTTACTTTATCATCATGTTTATGGCAAATTACGAAATTCATGTATATAGCTATTACTTCTATGGATCTGGCTATAATATTTTTCAACCAGACTACGTTCGCTGGTTTGAGTGAAATAAGGATTATAGATTAGATTGTTTAAGTTTTAAAAAAATCAGAATTTTGCTATATAATGTTTCATTTGGCTAACAGTGTCGAAGAGAAATGGATAAAGGGTAATATTTCTATCTGTACTTTATTAAATTAATTTGGTTAACTTATGGATTTAATTTGTTTGTTTAAATGTTATATGCTGTCAAACAGTAATAAAATTTATACTCATGATAAACTGGTTAGAAGAAAACTAAGTCAAATCTCGTGACCGATGTGAAAAGTTATCTTTGATCTAGATATTCCACTTTCTACAAGGAGCCCGTGTAAAACTATTTTCCAAGTAATCTTTTCCATTAGCATGTCTGGAGTCATTTCTGATTTTATTTGATGATCTATTGATTATTATTTTGATCACCTCTTTTGTTGTTGTTTTTTTACAGTCAAAAGTTTATTAAAATGAAATTACCCGTAGTGTAATGACCAAGTGAGAAATGTTGATGTTTCTTTATAAATCGGAAACAGTCCTTTCTATATATGTCAAAGGTTTGTAAAAATGAAATGACATCTAGTGTATAAACCAATCTAAACATATATACATATTATGACACTTATTTCAAACATAAAGGTTTTAATCTAACACGTTTTCTAAATATATTATGCAGATTCTCCAAGAATTCAGATACTAGTGGATGGGAAACAAGTCAGTACTACAACAAAAGATGAGGGACAAACTTTGTCTGCTACATGCAATGCAACTGGTAACCCTAACCCAGTTGTAGACTGGTTAGGGCAACAGCCTAGAGGTCCTACTTTGTCATTTGACGATATAGATAGAACAGATCATGGAAGATACACATGTAAAGCTACAGCAACATCAACGCATTATCCAAGTCATAACTTTATTACAGAAGAAGAATTGAATGTCATTGTTAACTGTAAGTTGTTTTAAGATGTTTTTTTTGGGCATATGCAGTCTTAATCTATCGAAAAATACTGACATATTTGCATCGTTTATTCTTAAAACTTCTATTTTTATTTTTTATTTATTCATTAATTTATTTATACACATTTTGATCGTCAATCATATTGTACTAGTTCTTTGTTTAGACATATGTTTACAGCGATATGTTTTATATCTAATTTGTTCATGCTTTATTGTCATTCAATATTTCAGTGCTTTTTATATATTTCTCATATTTTGTTGGTGATGCAATTAATTCAAAACAATTACGACATATAATTATTATTTATTACATATTTGTTATGTATTGAAATTTTGATTTTAAAAATGTAAAATGTTATTACCGTATATTTAAAATTAAGGTTTTGAAAAAGTCTCTACAATTAAGCACGTACTTATTACGTTTATTAAATTTTATGTTATCTGTTATCTACAAACAGACAATAGCACGCATGCATGCACACATACAAATATCTGAAGCGTTTGTTTAAGGCCAGTTCTGATCGGTATGACGTTTACCACTTAAACTTAAGAATATAAGAATAACCGCCAATTTTCCGTTAGCTACCTAGAAAGCTACTTGACATGAAAGACTCAAAATCCTTGATGTGATTTAAACTCACATAGTTAAAGACTATATGTTCGAAATAACCGACCAAAACCATTTGTAATGATATAAGTAGCTCGATGCTATTATAATAAGAATGACGTCACAGTACAACTTCAAAAATCCTAGCAAAAGGGATCATTTGGTCGAGTGCTTTAAAGTGTTGAAAATTGTGTAGCACTCAAGCCGGTGCTAGGGACGTGAGTGATGTTGCACTTTTTCATTATCCCTAATGTATGTGAACTTAATAAAACTGAGTCTGCAATTTTCAGGTAATTTTGCTGTCTTCAATGTTTCTGAGAGATCGCTTTTTCCAGATAGTTATACATCACAACAGAAGCTGTCAAATGCTTTGTGGCAGCCATAAAAAATTGCCCCATACCTTGCTTCAGTGTTGTTATATTTTCCTGCTCCTTCCAAATATTTATGGATGGACATCTTACTGAAATGTGTTTAGAAAATCAACCCCTGTATTAAGAAAAGTTTGGAATTTCCCAACAAGTCCGGGGATACAAACAAATTTTAGTCACAGCTTTCGAAAATAAGTGCAAAATGTTGATTTATCTACTGTGAAGGGTAGCGAACCGTAAAACTACAACACGTACCGGGAATAAGCTTAAAAACCACGTTTGCAGAGTTTATAGATAACATCTATTATAACATTAATATTGACATTAATGTATATTTGTATAGTAACACAATTTATAAAGATAACGCTAAGCAGAATATATCAATGAAACGTAAATAAAGATATGAGGTATAAATTTGATTTTGTGTCGGACCTTGTACCTAAACATGTTCTAAAATTATAATTTTCTTTTTGCATTTTATTTCCCAATTACAAGTTTCATTAATACATAAAAAATAAGTAGTAGTTTTCTTTTAATGAAGTGCCAATTTGAAAATATTCTTCGAAACATTTTATTAAACATGCAGAAATCGGGTTTATTATCAACACTGTAAAATTGGGCCGATAAATCTTGGAACCGAATTTGCACATAAGGCCGATTTGGGTTTTGCCGAAAAGTATTGTTTGCCTATCAGAGAATACTTATCAGTTTATATTTCAAAGAAATTAGTTTGCCCAACATGTTGAATGTTTAGACATGTTATTCCAGCTCATTACATAACTTCTTTGAGTTTGTTTTTTTAATTTGCATACGCTGCATTTTTTGTTCGGATTAGCTGATTATATTTGCACATTTTATTGAATTCATCAATATGTACCGGATGTCACAGCCGTGTAAAAAAATTCAAACGTCCATTGTGAAGGTTAAACCTTTTTGAATCAAAGCAAGACATGATAGAACAAACAATTCAGCTTTATTTATACATGAATGTTTCTTAAAATTGTCAGATTCTTGTGCAGTAGTATAAAACATTTTATACAAATTATTAAATTATATTTAGATGCACCAGATGTCACTGTAAATGTAAGTAGCCGGAATCCAACCGAGAACAACACCTTGACAGTTAAATGTGAACCTAAAGGAAGGCCTACAGATTATCATTTCTCGTCAATTGTACATAAATGGGGAGATGTGGTTATATCTAAAGTACTTAATCCAACCAATGGTGTCAAAGAAGTACAAAATGCTCAACTTCAAGATAGCGGTACTTATATCTGTGAGGCAAATAATGGCATTCGTGACAGGAGCAAGAAGCTTGATCAAAGTGGAAACAACACCGTCAATGTTAAAGGTTTGTGATTATTAAATGTAGCACTGTAATTCTTAGAAGCTTCTTGTTTTTTTTTCTTCATGCTACTTGCGCTGAATGAGTTTGTTTTATGATACACATAAAAAAGAAAAAGAGGGCTGATTTGACATGTTAAGAAAAATAATGTACATGTACAATAAAAAGAAAAACTCCATTTTTGTCCCAAGCATTGACAATGCATATGATTGGAACCGTAATTGAAAATAGGAAAATGATAAATTTATATTGATTTTAATAAGAAGAAACTTCCACATAGGTTTTTCTATTAATTGCTATATCTATAATACAGTGCGAATACAAATGGGTATTTATATTTGTACTATCAATAGCATTCATTTGTTGGTGCCCCACTCACGATTAACTGTTAGAAAAACAAAACATACGTTCAATGCATCTTTGTACAAATTCACAAGTTTGCGAGAATTGAATATAGTATCATAATGAAAGTTTGTTTTACACTTCATTTGTTTAATGATTGAAAGATTGTACGCCGGAGAGCTGTATATACTATACTATACTATATATATAAAGTAGTATCAAAATAAAAGTTTATTGTAAAATTCAAGAATCAATTTTTCTTTATTAATTTGGAAAGTATATGTAAACATTTCTGCAACAGAAATTTTCCAAAAACGGGATAAAATATAACAAATTTAAGTTCCAGATTAACTTAAAAACTGTATATACATCTACATGTCTCCAACCACAATATTTCAAGAAAATCAAACATGAGCAAAATTTGTACCATTTGAACCATAAATATCCGTTACGTAACTTTGTCAAACCAGCTCAAAGGTTAAAGAAGCAGCAAAATTTCAGTAAAGGGTTCACTCGGTCATATAATAGTACATGGTGATATTGTACCTATAATTATCACGGTTACTATTTTTCGGAACATAAAAGATTTAAACACTATTCTTAAAACAATAATCGATTTATACAGTTTAAAGTTATGGTTCCGCTGAACGATGGTATTTTACCTTGCACCTTAGATTTCATAACTTTTTACCTAAATTATAAGTATATCCTCATTAATGATGAACTGCAATTCATTTTTAATTTCATTTCGTCGAAACACTCGGATGCAACTGGATATAACATTGTCACTATTCAAAATCCCTGCCATTTGTAAAAGCTCTTGGGATCGATCGGTTTCAGTCGGTATTTACTTAAAAAGTACGGAAATGCTTTTAAATTAATAAGAATCATCAACAAAACTGCGACACATCAGTTGTCATTCGATTTTATAAGATGAGTATTATGACGGATGCAATTTTATGTTTTGTAATTAATAAACGATATGAAAAGCTGTTTATACACTTCTATTTTGAATAATAGCGCTGTTTGAAAGTTTGTTACGAAACAATCGAAAAAAGAAGAATCCGTCGTCTGCCTATTAAATTGTAAACAAACAGATACAAATTCTAAAAAAAATTAAACATGCTTTATGTCGTACGGTTGTTGTGATTATTTCAACATTGGTGTTGAAATCGGGAAAGTACAGAGGGATTCTAACACGTTCGTTCTTTATGATCGGCTCGTACCAAAATAAAACGTACCTAAGCTTCCTTAATTTTTGTATCAAAATAAATTATTTGGCATTTTGCGCGTCATGTATATATTATTGATATCAATTGATTATAAACCGATCAAGCGTATGATATCTGATATAATGAAAGGAAAGATAATTTGTCAATCTGATGTTATAAAGTTTAGGGTATCACCAGATTAAATAACTAGAAAACTGCATACAAAATCAATTACATACATTACATCTATAGACTCCGGCCACCGAATGCTATATGATAATATATATACTTTTATTTAATAAGCAAATAAGAAATGGAAAAGAACTAAATTATCGTGAGATGCCTAGAATTTTGAAAATGATTACTCAAGACCTTGTTTTTGTAACAGCCTTTTGTAAAACTGCACATTATGGTGAATAATGTACAAATGAGAGATTTCATTCCAATTACTACAAACATAGTGCAACCTCTGCTGAGCAACCATCTGGTAAATATGAATTGCTATACCATGAACAGTTACATTCCACTGAAAATAAGATTGCAAATAATTGAATCCCCATCTCTTGTAAGAGCCACACACATTTAAGGTTCGAGTTTAACAACTTACACAGGCAAAATATTTTACCCATATTTTTCAATTGCATATAAGAATTTAGGCATTCTAGCCAAAGATAATTGTAATTGTTTTATATTTATCAAAGCAGACATGTTTTTCTTCTGTTTTGGAAAAGTTGTTCCGGTTAGGTGGTTTCCTGCTTACATTTGTTAATGCATGATTGCACGGGAAACCAGCTGTAATCGTGCCAATCGCAACTTTTCGGCCCTTTCCGCCACTCTTCGGTTTAATGATGATAGCCGATTTAGTTCCGATTGCAATTGTGACAATTCGGGCAATTCCGTCATACTGCGGAATCAAACGAAGTAATATTACGGAAAGCTAAGCTATTTTAGTTACTTTGGTAATCCCAGTTTGTTTATATAAATAGGATTTCTATTTTTACTTGATTTATCGGTTTAAACCGTAATAAATCATAAACGAAATTGTTCCGTTTCAATTCTTTTTCAAGACGCAAAAGTTAGTTTCTTTTACAATTGTTTTTGTCTGTATTAGTTTTATACAATAGAGAATGGTTACTGTAGCTCCAAAGGGTGGTCCTGCTTACCTAATCACACAGAATATTAGTGCATGATCGAGTTATATTTAGATCTAATGAACGCAATTCAACGTCTTGGTGAGGTAATCTAAAAATAGCCCATGCATATCATTAACCTTACCACGTTCTGATCTACAGATAGCGCATCGTATATGTGGTCGTGTAACATACATACATGCTTATTAATTGGTACCACGTAACGAAGTATTTAAGTGCATTTACTTGGCCATAAAGATGCTATATAAATAAAATTAGCAACTGCCAAAACGAATGATTTCTCTGCGAAAATAGTGGAAATGAAATATGCACACTTCTTTCCCTTCAGTATGAGAGATAGATCTCCACGTTAGTATTTTTACTATTGATTATTTTCTTTATTAGTTTTAAACAATAGAGAATAGATTTCAAATCGTTTTGAAAAAACATATTCGTTTTTACGCAAAAAACCAACTAAATAAACACTTTATGATATACAAATACAGTAATTCAAAAAAATTGTGATACTAAATTGAAACAAAAAAAAAACAATTTTAAAGGGTTGGGGTGAAGGCACAACTGTGCAAGCCTTTCCTTTTAAAAGGAAACTTTATTATAATTAGGTTAGTAAGTTTATTACTTATGATTCATTTTTTGCTTCTACTGAAGCAGCATTGCATAAAGGATACAATCCTACCCCTGAGATTTTTTTTTAATAAAAGATTGTGTTTCCACAAGTTAACTAGTATTTACTATCCCCTAAAATATTGCATAAATCTTCTCCCATTTGAAATTTGTGTCTCGCGTTGCTATTTAGTGCAAAGCTTGGATTTTAACTAATCAAAAGTAACCACTCTTAAACAACTAAAATATTTAGACTAAAAATCAGTTTCCCTGCAGAAACTGTGCTGTAGCTTTTCTTTATATCTATAAAGCAAACAAAAAAATTCAAATGGGTTATGTTCTGCGCATGATTCTAAATTCATTTTCCATTATCATACATGAACAGGCTCACCGAGCCTGCAACATTTCAATTTTGTGATTTTTGGCTTTCTTTAGGGTTTCATTATTTCTATTTTCTGATCAAAAGATGCCAGATGTACCTCTTCAGGTTCCTTTTTTCAAAAATTGAGAATAAGATCACATATTGTAAAAATGTTTTTCAATTACTTTTAAACGTTTAATTACACTCCACTTCTCTTCGAATGTTCCATGACACCTTTCTAAATGTTAAAATAACAAAAACACCGATACATTCACGTATTTGAACAATGGCAGTAGCTAAACAAAAATAAAATGTTTTTAAATGAACAGCATATCTTCCTTTTCCTACTCTCAAAATTATACACCGGTGACATCTTGACAGTGATAGTTTAATATATTTACATGTAACTGAAGCCTTGAACTTATAATCAAATGGACTCATCTACAAAACTACTGGCAATTAGCTGCATTCCTTCTAAGTTACATAAACCATATATACATGTTGTACTTAATGACATCCTGATCATTGACTGGGAATGGGCTTTTTTCTTACCAAACAAACAACACTTAGGGTAACGCCTTAATTAATATATTGTTTATTTCCCATCAAACTACCTACCCACAAATATCATAGCTACCTAAAATATTTTATTGTCCAGAAATTAATTTTTACTTAACATGGAAGCGGAGCGTGTCAATAAGAATCACATCTTTATATCTGATTCATGCTTTTTAAATTGTAAATATAAATATACAAATGTTGGGATATTTGTTGAATAAAACTGAAAATATGTTTTTAATCTTTGAACAGATGCTAAACATTTACAATTTGTTTGAATTCCATCTAATTTTGATAAACAAAATAACAAGAACAAATAGATTCGAAAGAATAAATATTTTTATATATATCGGCCCACATAGATTATGTAAACTGGAATGAGTTGAGGGAGTAAATTTAAAAGTGTGGTAATTTTAAGGCTTGTCTTGTTTAATTGAACAAAATTACTACATAAAGTGCCTCTATTTCAATGGCCTAATAAACTGGACTAGACAATAAACAATTCATGGACTAGTAACAAAAAATCTTGGCTTCTTCTTAGATATTTGAATTTACTCAAAAAGGAGGAAGTACAGTGGATCATCCAACACGAACCACCACTGGGCGGAGACAACGCTTGGCCATTTTACTTTGTCTGAAAGCAAACAATTAAACTGTTGAAAGAAGTCAGTTAAAAGTAAAAAAAATATATTTGTTTCTTTCTTGAATTTTAATAGGTCTGTCTAGTCACACTTGATATTTTGTCCAAGTATGAATCATTTCCATAAATAAATAACAATTTTAAAATTAGAATTTAATATTACAAAATGTCATTTAAAGGTCAAAATCATACCTAAATCCACATATCTGTTTGGTCACAAGTGTTGTTTTGCCAACATATGAACCAAATCTGTACATAGATAACAAAGATTATGACCACTTTACCGAAATAGAATACTTTGACCTTGACCGTCAAGGTCATTTAAAGCTAAAGGTCAGTTCAACCTTTTCTTATGTGTTGTGAAATTCAATAATTTTACTTTCAAAGTCAATGTCATTTATGAGTGAAGGTCAAAGTCTGTCTGGGGAATGTGAAGGTCTATACTAAAACATTAATATGTTCATGTTTAAAGACAATCAATTCAAAATAAAGTTAGATCCACTGATAGCAAAATGCGAACAAAGCCAAAATAAATTTTGACATTCAATATGAAGATCAATGTCATTTATGAATAAAGGTCATTATTTATAAGTCTGGTGTATTTACATGTCTTGTTAAATGAGCTGTTGTGACCATGTATGAAGACAATACAGCAAAAACTTTAATAGTTTTGACAAGGTACAAGTTCGTGGACAACAAAGCCAATGCCAAAGTGAATGTAACCTCTATCTTATTTAAAAACAAGTCTAGATAAAATGAATGATATATACATGTATATCAAAATAAATACTTGAATAATATTTTTAACTTTGTTTACCACATTAAAGCTTATGACAGCGCAAAATGTTCAATAGATTGGAAAATATATGTTTTTTGCACATGCATGAAAAGTAGAGTCATTTCTAACAAAATGTAAAAACAGACCTTGAGTCATGACAAAAGAATAAACGAGATAGTACAACACAATATCTAAAAAGATATTTTATAAAACTATCATGACAACCTGGTATTCAATGTCAGCTCAAATATGTTTGAATGGTTGGGCAACCAGTGTGATACTGTTTTTACCATTCTTTTCCATAAAAAGTAAGTCTTGCCTTCATAGTTTAAAAATATGAATACCTAATCATAATATGTATGGATCACATGTTGCCTTGTATGTCCATGGGTTCAATAAACCAATATAAACATGTATTCAACTGTATTTAAACTTAATCAGTTTTCGATATAAAGTTCTTCAGGATACATGTAAGTAGTACTGTACATGTGTTGGACCCTTTTAGCCATGTACGTTCAACCTTAAGAATTTCATGATCAAAAATAGCTCTACTTGTGCAAAATACTTGTCAGTTTCAGATGCAAGACATAATTCTGCTATACAAACCACTGATATTTTCACAGTTTTGTAACACAAAATATTTTTTGAAACCTAATACAAATATAACCCCTATATATTTTTTCTAATTTTGAAAGGTATTTGGTAGACTGAATTATAGCCTGCCATCACTTGGCTCCTTTCAAAAACTTTCGGCAAAGATCGAGTCCTTATTTTCCGCTTCAAATGCATTTGGGTCGAGGTAATCTTTGATGTCCCCGGTATTGCAACACATGATTATGATGAAATTGATCTTTTTCTGTTATTGAAAATATAGCATACTAGTAAAAGGTTTAACATTTTTATCATTCAAAGCCATTCAATAACTTTAACTGCGGAAATGAGACAAAAATATTGATGTATTTTTTCAACTTATTTTTTTTCCTCTCTTTTATTTCTTTGGAGATTTGAAACCCCTGGATATTAGTCCAATATATCAGACTTTACGAGCTAATTTATGTCCGTCAAGCTTACCCCAAAGCAAATATATAACATACTGACGTTATATTTAAAGGACTAGATCTACCCTTTATAGTTAGACATGCTATAGAGAAATGTCTGTTTTGTTAGTCAAATGTTTTAAACTTTTTTGAGTCACATGAGGCTATTTCACAGCAATGTAGTTACGATGCCAGTTGTACAGCCTATCTTTCTATTAACACTGACAGAAACAACAATATTGTGATCGGTAATTAATATTTTCTCAAAATCTTTAACGGTATTACAATGATAATAACATGGTTTATTAACTTATAAATTCCTAATGGATCGGGCTTATCTGACCTTTTATTTAACAGTTTAACTTAAAGGGTACGAAAATAACCGAGATCGAAAACTTAACTTACAGACGTGGATCTGCAAACTATCTTTAACATATGTCAGTACTATTCAAAGAACTATAATGCAATATATATGTTTTTATATTTATAGGTTATTTTTTTTTAATAAATGAAGACCAAGAAAAAATAAAAATCAAACAAAATATAAAGCTCATAATTATGATCACCTGTAAATTAGAAAATGTACATGTACGTAGTACAGTAGTATCTTCACGGTCGCTATTGGAACTTTTCACTGGCTTGATTCAATACCCAGGCATATCCTTGCTTGAATGAAATGACTGTTTCTATTCACTTTCCGCCTTTTCCTTTACGAACCTGAATTTCCTTTCTCGTACGTTTCTCACAGTTCGTATATTGTACGCCAATATTTTGATTTGATAATTATTTATATATTAATCACGTGACTCCAATCCGAACATTTACGGAAATAATCGAAGGGCAATTTATAAATCTTAGTTGACTAAGCCAGTCAAAAAAGTGCATTTTTTTAACGGTCAGAAATGTTACGGAGAGCATTTCTAAGTTGAAAAAATGTCAAAACTTATTAACTTATGCATTTTATGATAATAAGGTGTTATTCTGACCATTTATTTGGATGAATTTTGCCAGGAATATAACTTTAAAGGATTTAAAACGGAATGAACAATTGCTCGTAGTGTTAAGTTATGTATCTGATATTTTCCGATTTTTCCTTGTACCGATTCGTTCACTTTGACGTTAATTTTTCATTAAAATTAAGTCGTATTTTGAAGCGAAGCATGCGCATAACAATTTTCGTAGTCTGGTTCTAATTATTTAAGGCTTAAATGCGATGTATAAGCTTCAGTTTGATATTCAAAAATGGATGCATTTGGTACAATGTGTCCGGGGACTTGGTTTGAAATATGTCTAAACGAGTAAAGGTCTATACCTTTTATTTCTCGAAAATATTCAGTTACATTCTACTGTTCAATAAATAATGAACACAAATTCATCACTGTACACATTCTTCAGGTTTCCTGTTCTAGACGTAAAACTTAGAAATACTGCGGTGAAATAATCATCAAAATGTACTGCTCTAGTTGCAAGACACATAAACAGACAACTTTATCTGTTTACATGTAAATGATATGACTTTACAAGTAATCAAAAGTAATCAACTCCTACATTAGTGAACGATGGGGTGGGGAAATCATCTGGTTTCGTCTGCTTGTGTACAAGAGAGCCATTTGTTAATTGTGTTCAGTGCTGTCTTTATGTATATTTATGAAAATTTGGTCGTCATATCAATTTATTTTTGTAGATATCGCTGCCTAAATAAGACGCCGCTTTAACTATGACGCACACACATTATATTTTATATGAACTAAAAAATGACAACAACACAAAATACAACAAAGATATAATCATGTTATAATTACGTTAAAAACACACTATTATTTTTCGTTAAACATAAAACTGTGACTACTTATTGATAGTTTATATATACAAATAAGAATAAATTTCAATGGTACCATTTGGTACATGTTAATAACAGGAAAGGGTCAACTAAGATATCCTCTGTAAAATTCGCTGCGTTTTCTGACGATGATGTCAGTTTTTTTTAAGTGCGCATCTGCCACCGAAATCTTTTAATTCAGATACATATGTCAAATAAGTCTAGAAAATAAAGAAATTCCACGTATTTGTTGTTATTCTCTCGTTCTATTTTATATCTCGTATGAGACGTAATTTCATAGACTGATGCGATATCAGAGGTGAAAATCCGTAATGTTATGTTAATATCGCTCTTTCTCATCAACCTACTGATATTACCAAACGGCCCTTATCGTATACCTTGTGCCATATTTAAGTTATACCATTCGTTCAGTATATTTTGTAATAAAATGAAAATTACCTTCTGCTGAGAGTAGAAGAAATCTTGACAAGATCAAAAAACGAAGATCTAAAAAAATGTGTTTGCTAAAGCCTGGATTGATATCAATTTTCTCAAGTGAGAATTCGGTTCTATTACCGTCAGCTGTTGTAATGTTTATATAAACAAAGGCTTAGCCTAAGATTCTCTTATAAAAGCCTAAAGTTCCTAATTTCTTTAAAAAGGAAATGAAATAAATATCACATTACATGCCTTTTATTGTTATATTTTAAACAAATGATAATAAATCTAAAGAATGTAAACATTAATGCAAATTTGCAGTTAAAAATAATTTCTTGATGAGTTGAGATAAACAAAAATATTAGTTTAAAAAAATCAAAGCGTTTCATAAAGTACCCCGACATTCAGGGATATTGTAAAGTAAACACTCAAATACTTTCAACCTAAAAATCTCATTATTTAGATTTTTTTACACTCTTTGCTTACATGTTTAAACTGTCTTTTGTTTGGAATATTTGCCTTTTGTTTGGAAAATTTTAGCATCACCTACAGTAGGGTGAACGTGTCAGTTTACACGCAAAACGCACGTTACACGCTATACGAACGCACGATACACGCTATACGAACGCACGTTATACGCACGCAAAACGAAACGAAATACGCAGACGCACGCAAAACGATATACGCTAAACGAAATACGCTAAACGATATACGCACGCTAAAACGCACGCAAAATGAAAACGTTTCTAAACCTTTATTAAAATATCGTAATCATTTTAAGTTTTTAACAACTTTAGCTACATGTATCTCTATCGTTTAGTGATAAATTTTGATTATCATAATTATATATGCATGGTAGCTAGAAATGTATTTTAAACGAGTTTATGTAAGAACTGAAATGCACTCAACCTACAGTAGCACCGAAATTAATTTTTGTCACAGCCTCAACAAATGATTTTTAGAAATATTTATAAGCTATCATGCACTAATATCGAAATTAAAATAGTTATGGTAACGTGTTCCTTTTTATGCGCAATCGGATAAAGAACTATCCCTTGCGTTCACTACGTTATCTCTACGACATGGCCGACATTGAAAATGCATTGCAATGTTTCATAAATATACAGTGCTAACAATTAAATTCAGATGGATTTATTAGGCAAATCTATATATTAAGTGAGGCTGCATCATAAACAATCGAACTATATAATCTTGAGTGTGAAATAAAGGAATTAACTATTTTGACAGAAGTCACGAAAACAGATTAAAAACACAGGATTCTACCACGGATAACATTAAGGGAAATGGATAACATTAAAGGAAAAGCTTCCAGAATCAAGAATGATTAAATTGCTGGCACAATACGTAGATTTAAGTTGATGTCCTGTATGTTTCATTGGGACACCGCAATATTTACTGTGTTGTCGCCAGTAAAAGCTTCTCAAAACGAAAGTGAAAGTAGAAATAAACAATACTGAAATCCAGTGAAATCACTAAAAAAGGTAAAATTTCTAGGGCATTACAATATATGAGTATATATAAATATTAAGAACGCAATTTTATTTTAGGTCTAAAACTGTAATCGAGAGGAAAAAAATGAGGAAAATAAGGAAACTGGTTGTGATGTTAAGTTATTGGATATAAAAAGACAACACAACAGAAAATATTTTTCATATCACTTAAAATTGAAATTTATTGACATGCGCTTAATATGTATTAATATGCTTTATCACACACCGGTGCCGATTTTGCCACTCGGTAAATATGGTATTGCACATCCGTGCATATAATTTGAAGTGACGTCATTAGCGTTGTATATACAAACATTGTGTAAAGACGTGCTAAATGTTCACGTTATACTATAGGCGCGTAAATGAAAAACTAATCTTATTTCTCTTTAAACGGTCTTTATTTTGTGTATGTGATACAGTAGGGTGAATGTTCCAGTTTACACGCAAAACGCACGTTCCGGAAAAAACGCACGCACGTTACATGCTATACAAAGCACGTCAAATATCCTTATCATATAAATTTTTAACAACTTTAGCTAGATCGTTTAGTGATTTGATTAAATGATAGCTAGCCATTCATGTATTTTAAACAGGTTTATGTTAACTAACTTATCTTATGTCCCAGGTTAGAGCTGTAATGATATCAATCCGCGAATGCACTCAACCTGGCACAATATTATTTTTTGTCGGGCAGCCGAAACAAATGATTATTGAAATTATAAGCCATCAAGCGCTAATACATGCATTAAAAATGATTTAACAGGGTCGTCTTTATGCACATTTCTGAAAAAATACTTTGCTTTATACCAGGAATCTCTTAGATAGATAATAATTACTTCGACACCGCTTCTGGTGTAAACATAATAAAACAAATGGTAGTAACTTTAGCAAATCAGCGATCAAAATATCAAATCATTTACATACAGGCGAACGAAATTAATACATGACCTTTTTAAATAAAGGAAAACATACATTGCAGACCGGCACTCCAACATATTTTCCAGACAAGGGCTAAATCTATATGTTTCAGGACTTTACACCTCCTGGACGTTTCGGCCCTGAAAGTTTCAACCTCAATTTTTAACCACCTTTTTTCAATTTGATAAATATATAATAAATACCATGCATTATGGGTTATAAAATATTCTAACATGACCCGCATTTACCCTATTGAACATAGAAGAACAGAAAGTGTGTGTTATTATGCAACAGATGCACAGTTTGACATTCTATATTTAGACATGTGACGTAATCATTATACACGTGACGTAACCACTAAAAATCTGACGCGCTGAAAATAAGTACGGAAACAAATCAGGCGCAAATTTGCTTAACTATCAAGTACGGCAACATTTATTTGTTGATGTCGTGTTAGAATCGAAATAATATATCCAAATCAGTGATTTTATCGCTTGATAACATCACTATTTGTCGTTCGAATGTGCATCATTATATCACTCGGGCTACACCCTCGTGATATAATTCCTCGCATCCGAACTCCAAACAGTGATGTTATTGAGCGATAAAATCACTGTTTGGGATATATTATTTCTTAAATATATATAATATAAAACATACTTGCAAACATGATTGATATAAAAAAGCTTTTCGGTGATATAACGTATAATGAAATTTCCCTGGGAAAATAAATATTAATTTGATTTTTTATATGAGTTCTGAAAAAATTATCAGCTGTAAAACTACATGCATATATTTATTCTTTTTTTTTTCAAAAAATTAAATTCCATAAAAAGATATTGATAAAATATGTTTTAATATAACAGATAAGAACGATTATAGAAGTGTGAAAAGCCTAATGAAATTTTAATGAATTAAAGTGTTATATTAAGAATAAACTTCTATTTTGGGCCCGAAACTGTAAGCGAGAAAAAAATGAGGAAAATGGAGAAACTTGTCAACCTCATGCACCGCGATCCATAAGTGCCAGGAGGGGAGGAGTGTTGGACTCCAATAATTTGTGAATCATGTGTAAACTGTAAAGTATATGGATTTACCAAAAGAGCAGCGCATCAGAAAATATGTTTCATAGTATTGAAATTGAAATTTATTGACATTTTATGCACTATATGTTATAATATGCTATATTATTATTAAGGAACATTAAATGCCTAATACCTTCCTTTTTTGTTACTATCACAAGTTAAAAAAAAAGAAAGGTGCTGCTTCACCAGGACTTTAACCCGGGACCCTTGGAATACCGTTCCGCCACTCAACCGACTGGACTATATTGTATTAGGCTGCTTACGCATCATCTCCCTATATAGTGAACAGTTTGGAACCATTACATATTCCCCTGCTTTATTTAAATTCGTCCTTGAATGGGTACAGTGAACAATGTGAAATAGGACTTTGAGTTTTATACCATCCATCACAGTCCCCTTTGGAATAGGTGATGGTATGAAACTTCAAGGCCAATTTCACATTGTTTTATTACTAACTGTTGGGAGTCAAATGTCAAAGGGTGAGAAAAATATGCAGCCTGACTGGGACTTGAGCTAGGGACCCCTTGAATACAGTGTCGAAGCTGACTACCGACTAAGCTATCAGTCTGCTTGCACATCTTCTCCCCTCAATAGTGAACAGTTCTGAGCTGTAAAAATGAAAAAATCAGTTTTACAGTATATTTTTTGTGATTCCATATACCATGCAAGTAATGGTTCCCTGACTGGGAAGGGAACACTTCCTTACTGATAGTGGATCTGAACCCCTCTGTCTGCATTATAGGACATTTGTCATACCTTTTCTTATTTTTCAATGAAATTTGGTGGATTTTTTTTCATATCAATCAAACAGATGTAATTGTTACTCAATATTATAGTAATATGTTGCCTTACTAACTTGGTTTCATTTCCTAGGAGGTTACAATAAGGTAAAATTACCCCCATTTTCTAAAGATGTAATGTATTTGCTTGAACAAATAGGCATCATAGAAAATTTACCCTGTCTTTCTTCATTGTCAATATAATTCAATGGGTTTTCTTATTTTAGTCAATTAGATGTAGTAGTTACTTGATAGTATAACATTATTTGGCTTTACTTACTTTGTTTCAGTGACCAGAAGGTTATAACTTGATAAACTTACCCAAATTTTCAATGATTTAGTGTGGTAATGTTATTAATAAGGCATTATAGAAAATTAGCCATTATTTCTTAATTTTCAATGAAATCTGTTGGGATTTTCTTATATAAGTCAATTTGATGTAGGTATAACTTAATATAATAATACTATGTTGCTTATATAACTTGATTCATTTACCATGAGGTTATAATCAGGTAATATTACTCCCATTTTTAATGAATTAGCGTGTAAGCTTGTATAGTTATACATCATAGGAAATAAGCCATAATTTTCTGAATATTCAATGTAATTTATTGAGATATTCTTATTTTAATCAATTAGATATGCTTGTTAATTAATATCATAGATTTATGTTGCACTTATAATTCTGTTTCATTTCCTAGGCTGTTATAATAAGGTAAAAATCCCCATTTTGTAGTGAATTGGTGTTCTATCTTGAGACAGTAAGGTATCTTAGGAAATTTGCAATAACTCTTATATTTTGTAATGAAATTTGGTGGAACTTCCTTACTTAAGTCAATTAGATATGTTTGTTAATTAATATGATAGATTAATGTTCCTCCTATAGCTTTGTTTAATTTCCAAGGCTCTTATAATTAGGTAAAATTTTCATATTTTGTAGTGATTTAGTGCATTATCTTGGACATTTAGGCATCTTAGGAGATTTGCCATAATTCTCATATTTTGTAATGAAATTTGTTAGGACTACCTTATTTTAGTCAATTAGATATGTTTGTTAATTAATATAATAGATTTATGTTATATAAAAAAAATTCTGTATCATTTCCTAAGAGGTTAAGTTTAAGGTAAAATTACCCGGTGTATCAACATTTTATGTGGCACTGCTTTCTTTAATAGTTGGGGTCCACATAGAATTTACTATAACATTTATATTTTTCATGGACAATTATTGAAATCTTCTTTTTTAAGTCATCTTATTAAAGCTTTTAATTAATAAAGTTTATTTGGATTGAGTTATCAATTACATTACTTTTCATATGGATCTTGTATTATGCTCTTTTTAATGAACTGACCTACCTATGAAGCATAAAATTGATATTGTAGGAAAATTAAAATTACAATCAATTGAAATTGTACAGGTCCCAAAAGATATATTAGTATGCAAAATGGGTTTTTGTAAATTTATATAAATACATAGGTGATATTTAAGTATATTATAGTTAGAATTTTATCAGTTATGAGGTTTATAACTTACTTGAGGGAAGTTAAACAAGTGACTTGGGACTACAGCATACCTATCTAAAAATCTTCAAAGAATTATATGGTTATATATGGAAAGGTTATATACTTTTAAGTTAGCAAAGGGCGACACAGGCTCATCTCGGGTATCTCAAAGGGGTATTATGTTAAGTAATGATTACGGATTGATAAACCTTAAAAGTGATTTTAGATAATATACAGAAAAAAAATCAAGAAAGCTATATATGTTTATCAAAGTGGGTTATATTATGGACCTCATATAAGATTAAGATATATTTGAGCCGCGTCACGATAAAACCAACATAATGGGTTTGCGACCAGCATGGATCCAGACCAGCCTGCGCATCTGTTCGCCATCAGTGTTATAAGGTTTGTAAAAGCCCAGGCCACATACAAAAATAGTAGTCTATGCCTTGATTATGAGCTGTCAGATAGGGGAATTTTGTAAAGGGTGGCTAAATAGCCTGTCTGTTGTGATTACATGTCTAAAAAGTACAACATGGTATATATTAGCCACCATAGAATTTTTTATCTAGAAAAAAATCTAGCTATTTTTATTTGTACAAAAATATAGAAATAGTACAATGTATAATTATTAAAATGTTCACTATACATGTACAAATAATGAAACTATTAACAAATGTCGGTACAGCTGCGGTACGGTATTTAGAGGGTCACGGGTTCGAGTCCATGTCAGGATGCACTTTTTTCTCACCCTGTGACTGACATACATTTGTATAGCCCAGCTAGAAATTAATTCACAATGCTAAGTAACCCTGGGAAATTCGAAGAAATATTTGCATACACAGTAGGTTTATAACTATTCAGTATTTAAACAAGTAAAACGTGTAAGCGGCCGAATAGCTCAGAGGAACTCAAGAGCCGCGGAATCGTATTCCGAGTGTCAGGGGTTCGAGTCCCTGCCAGGCTGTTACATATCAATATAAATCTGTCAAGAAAAATAGGAAGGAACTGTCTAAAATAATTATCACCCTAAATAGTATTCGGATAGAATTAAAATTAAATTAAAAATTAAATTCGGACAGTCTTTGATGAAAAGTCAGAAGATGAACTTGTAAAGGGGGTGGGGTGCTAGTCTGATTACCATCATTTGATGTCTGACGAACTTCATATCTAATATATATTGGTACGCATATAAACACCTGTTTGCTGAATTGAATATCAAAAATGTTGCAATTAATTAGTAATTATATCTTATGCGTATGTAAAATAGGATTAAAACTAATTAACCTTCGGCGTAAAGCATGTAGAAATCTGACCAGTATTCACCGCGAGGTCACAAACTTTAAAACTTTAATGTAAATATCACAATAATACTTCTTTATATAATATTTCTATTCTTTGACAGGGACACAGAACATCTCTTACATGTTTAAGAAACAAGAAATTTACATAATATATCTAAGATATTCTTTTACTTCTCAATAGTAAGTTAACAGACGCAAAACGCTTAGACGAACGCAGACGCACGCTAAACGTTTCTGGGAATAAGAAACGCACGCTTTCAGACGCACGATAAACGAAAAACGATACACGGAAAACGATAAACGTTAAACGCTTGTAAACGATGCACGCTTGAGAAAGCGTTTCAGCAAACGCACGTTGCACGCTATACGCACGCACGTTACACGAAAAACGGACGCACGAAAAACGCTATTTTTGACAACCGAAACGTTCACCCTACTGTAAGATACTCTTAAAGGTAGAAGACAGAAAATACTCCGGGAAACTGGGATTTGCAGCCAATATAACAACACCATTTTACAGTGGCCACCCCACTAAAACTGTTCAATTCAAATTCCAAATACTCATTCAATGTGTGATTAACAAGATCAGTTTTATTGACTTAAATGTTTACTGAAATGTATGATGAATGTTTATTTTATATTTCAGTTTCACCAAAGTTGCTTTTAAGAATTGGTGATAGAATATTTGCTGGAGCTCCTGAGAGCACAGTCAATATAACAGCACCATTTTACAGTGACCCTCCACCTCAAATTGTGCAATTCAAATTCCAAAATGGCATTGTGATAAAAAACTCTACCAAATATAGAGTGTCATTCTTTAAAGGAAACGTCAAGGACATGTTTTATGGAAAAGAAGTGGAACTAGATGGTTACTTTGCTCAGCTTCAAATAAAGGACGAGGAAGAATCAGATTTTGATAACTACACCTTGGTCATTGATAACGGGATTGGATCTTATAAATCATGGATTTTGAAACATGTGTCCCAAAGTATGTCCTTATTATTGTTATCATTTCAAAAAATAACACTCTGTAATACTAGTGTTTGGAGTGTCATCGTATGCGCAAAAAAAATATTTTCTATCAAAGTTTTCATAGCTACTATTCCTGCACTACTATCATTGATATGTAAGGAGAAAATTGCTTATGCGTATTTTATTGTATTGCTGTTAATGCTTTAATCATTCAGTTGTTACAATTAAAGTCTGTATAAAGTGTGTAAAACATAATAGGCAGTAATTGTTAATCTCTTTTAAGATGTTTTATTTTCTTATACAACGAAAATGTTGTCATACATAGCCTTCTAATTTGTATTTTTGAATTTCTGCATTAAGCAAGAAATGCCAACGAACCGATTATTGAATTCAACCAAATAAGAAGTATATGTTCATTAAGGTATGATCCACCTAATGCATTACCTCCACTTTGAAGAGTATTCAAATAGGCTAGAACTACTGTCATCTGCATTGTAACTGAGGGGCGTGGGTTCAAGCCCCAGAAGCGGCAACTATTTTTTCTTTCTTTTTTTTTTCTTTGAACATTATTTGTGTCTCTCATATCTATCTTGAGAAGAAAAATAGTGTTTCATTTTAATTATGAAATTATTATTGGTATTTATTGGCTAAATTGTGCCAAATATTTCATCAGATATGGTACCTGATATTTGCAAAGTATAATAAAATAAAAAAAATAGACGGTAAAAGTATTTTATATTTGACAAGCGCAACCATTATTCTTTTAAGAAAATTTATGCACAATTTGAAAACAGCCCCTGATTTGAGTAAATTTAAGGGATATTTTGAATAAGGCCCTTCAAGTAGAAAATGATCGAACAAGTACTTAAAATGGGTGGAGTAGGGTAATATTTATATACATATTTCAAACATTTTGAGTAGAAACAATAATTTTGCTGGGTCATTTGCTAGCTGAATCCTATTATATGTTTCTCAAAAATGTTCTGTAGGAAAACATTTTTTCATAATGATTATATAATAGAATATTTAGAGTTTCTCATTTCTGAAAAGGAACCCTTCTAATAACCAAGTTTTACTTAAGAAAAATATCCATAACTCGCAAACTATACGATAAACTTTGTTTAAATTTTGCATTCTTGCGTCTTTTAAGGTATACAACTGACATATGTTGTCATTTTTATAGTTCATTATAGTGCCCATTTGGGGGCTCATACCTTAAAGACAATCAGAATACAGCTATGCTCTAAAAGGAATTCAAAAAAGATTCCATTGAAACTGAGAATGTCTTTTACATTTATCCATATAACTGCTATGTCGGATGCGTATGAATTAAATTTCATCCATATATGCTATAATATGATGGCCCTTCATATATATATGATAAAAAGTGACGGAACAAGAAAAATTATTCCTAACATTTTTAAAAGATGTTCTCAGTTTAATTTATTGCCTACCGGTTTCTATAATCATCAGGGCAAATAAAAATAAAACCATAGATATATATATATATATATATATATATATATATATATATATATATATATATATATATATATATATATATATATATATATATATATATATATATATATATATATATATATATATATATAAAGGAGGCTTTTGCAAAACTATTTAAAAGCACATTACAGAACAACTATTTCTTAAACAAAAATGTTCTTTTATCAAGCAAAAAGTCATTAGAAAATAATGATTAAATATCCTAAGCGACAAATATCCATTTTTAACATTTTTCATTTTAAGGCAAACCATCAGTTCCTAGGTATTTCAATTTCACCGGCTTCAAAGATGGAATACCAACATTTCTTTTAGTCGGCAATTTCAACGGAGGACTTCTTCAAACATTTGTTGTAGAAACAACTGAAGCTGGAAAGGACAACTGGATGGAGAGACTTAAATTTAATGAAACTGATACAGCATTTCTTCAGGCCGAGAAACTTACCTTTACTTTCAACATAAGCGGGTTGCAACCTAATGTATATGATGCTAGAGTACGCACTGGAAATGATATCGGCTGGATAAATGAAGCAGAATCGCCAACTGTCAAATTTACAATTTATAGTTCTAGATTAGGTGAATATGTAATTTTGTATTTTTAAATTAAGTGGTATTTTATACAGCTTTTGTTTAATTTTGAAATAATAGTGATCTTAAAATATTCTTTCACCTTTTAGCATTGTGGGTTGAAAGAGGTTCAAACTACTAGAGTCTATGCATCACTTCGCTCCAGCAGGTTAGGTTGTTGGCTTGCAGCCACGGCTGCAAGCCATCTGTTTTGGAAAAAATGTTCCGGTTAGGTGGTTTCCTGCTTCCATGTGTTAGTGCATGATTGAACGCGAAACCAGCTGCTATCGTGCCAATCGCAATTTTTCGGCCCTTTCCGTCACTCTTCGGATCAATGATAATAGCCGATGTAGTTCCGACTTCAATCGTGACAATTCGGGCGATTCCGTCACACTGCGATTTCAGACGAAGTAATATTACGGAAATCTAAGCTATTTTAGTTACTTCGGTAATCCCAGTTTGTTAATATAAATAGGATTTCTATTTTTACTTGATTTATCGGTTTAAACCGTAAAAATTACATACGAGATTGTTCCGTTACAATTCTTTTTCAAGACGCAAAAGTTAGTTTCTTTTATAATTGTTTTTTGTTTGTATTAGTTTTATACAATCGAGAATGGTTACTGTAGTAATATTCCGTCTCCAAAGAGTGGTCCTGCTTACCAAATCACACAGAATATTAGTGTATGATCGAGTTATATTTAGATCTACTGAACACAGTTCAACGTCTTGGTGAGGTTATCTAAATATAGCCCATGCATATCATTAACCTTACCACGTGCTGATCTACAGATAGCGCATCGTATCTGTGGTCGTGTAACATAGTTGATACATGCTTTAATTTTAAATTGGGTCCACGTAACGAAGTTTTTAGTGCTTTTAACTGTCTATAAAGCTGCTTATCAATAAAATTAGCAACGCCAAAACGAATTTTTCTCGCATAAAGGGGAAATAAAAATCGCACCTAGTCTTTTTTCCCCTTTCTATGATGAAGATTCCACGTAGTATTTTTACGATTGATTATTTTCTTTATTAGTTTTATACAATAGAGAATAGATTTCAAATCGTTTTGACAGAAAATATTCGTTTTTACAAAAAAAAAATAAATAAAATAAACCATTTATGATACACAAAATTAATACCGTAATTCAAAAAATTGTGATTATAAATTGAAAAAAATAAAAAATAAAGGGTTGGGATGAATGCACAACTGAGCAAGCCTTTCCTTTTAAAAGGAAACCTTATTTTGATCCCTGGTGTTGCTTTTAATTTCTAACAGCCAACGTTAGCCACAAACATCATTTCTGTTTCGGTGCCATAAGACTTATATTATGTTGAGGCGCCGTTAAAAAACATAAACAAAAAGTCAAATATAAATAAACTGGTTCCGTATTTGAAATAGATGTATATCAAATTGTAAAACAGTTATGTAATTATAATTTGTAACGTGTACATTGTAGAGACTATCTTTAATATATGAAAGCTGTGACTACATTATTACATTTTAGAAAGAGAGGCTAAGAATCAAATTGCAGTAGTAATAGGGGGTGTTGTTTCTGTGGCTGTTGTAATTGCATTCGTTGCTCTTTTTTTAATTTTACGAAGAAGGTTTTACAAAAGAAAAGGTAAGCTGTATAGATGTAGCTTTGCTAAGAATATTTTTTTAAGAAATTGAAATTTTAGCCGTAATTACTCAGGACACGAAAATTGAAGAAACAACTGTACAAACCAATAATCCTGTTCAATGTTGTTTTTTCCTCTATATTGTTTATCTATTGTGTTGTCGTTAAATGATGTTATTTGATATGGTTTAGAGCAATTTATTCTTTTGGAGAAGTACACAGTCGTCGAAACTATATTGGACGGGGCGCTATCCATATTTTATTAACTCTTTATTTCACACAATCATTTTGTTGGCATTCTGACAGAATTGTCTATCTTTGATATAGATTTTTGAAGTATCAAAATGAAAACAGGGCTAGCTGAAATATGATATGCATTTGAAAAAGATTATTTGGATAAAAAAAATTTAACAATGATATA
Source organism: Ruditapes philippinarum (assembly GCF_026571515.1). Taxonomy (NCBI): domain Eukaryota; kingdom Metazoa; phylum Mollusca; class Bivalvia; order Venerida; family Veneridae; genus Ruditapes; species Ruditapes philippinarum. The sequence continues at coordinate 75,998 of NW_026859801.1, forward strand.
GAGGGGTGGAATTTGGATGTGATATAAAACATTTGGACCCATACAATGACAATAAGCCTATGTGGGTGTAATATGGATTTTAATTTGGATATTTTGGAATCGCTCTAGTAAGCTCTGGAAATGAATACGAGCTTTAGTTGATCCAATATTGAGTTCTGCTGAAGCATTACGTGTTGGAAATTCTGAAAGTGTACTGATTTTATTTTTAAATATGTGTAGTAGTAGTGTTCAACTGTTGTTTTGTGTTTTCTTCGTTTTGTAAATTTCAAATGTATTTGATATTCATTTTAATTAATTATTGATAATAACTTTCGTAACATTACTTTTACCAAAAAGGCTATCTTTTTTCAGAATGTAATGACAATGGAACATCGGAAAGGTAAAAATCGTAGCCTGTAATAAAGTGTAACATAGTTTTGTATATTGTCGACACCATACAACTATGTATAAATATTAAGAGATTTTTATTTCTATCTAACAGAAATGTTTAAAATATTTGTATTTGTCTGTTTGTTTCATTTTACGCCTTTTTCCAACAGTATTTCAATCATATAGGCGGGTAGTTTCCTACAAGTCATTGACTCTAACCACTCGACCACGGATATTTGTATTTAAAATAGGTAAAATTATGTTGTTTTTTATGGGGAATAGTCGAAAAAGTTGTAACATGGAATGTTTCTGAAATTTAAAACACAAGAAATCTGTGCCTGAATAGAATGAATAATAAATGTCCCTCAACAAAATAAAATGCAGCGATGTCAAGTACATGTTTAACCGTTTAACAAAGGTTTTAAGCATGAACTATCCTGTCAATATGAAATTTTGTATTTTTTTATATTTTTTTTACTTTTTTCAAATTGCAGGCAACAGAAGTTTAGGTTATTACACAATTTAATTTAATTTAATTTACTAATTTTAATTTTAATTTTTTTATTGTTGACAATATAACAACACTGCAACGTTTGTAGGATCAATCACATAAGTAAAAGGAAAAAGGTACAATAAACAACCGTTCTATAAAGAGCAAACATTTTTTCGTAAAAAGTTTTGTTTTTGTTTCATAGAATTTCTGTCCATTTATGGAAAATTGAACGCCATTTTTTATACGACGTCGCCATAGTGACTATGGGTAATACTTAAGTATAAATGGGTTTTATTTTTGCTGTCAGACCATAAGCATAATTCCCGAAAGTATTTGTGACGAATGTTTCATCACGATAAAGGCACAAATGAACAAAATATAAAACCTTCCCGGATACTTTTCAAATAGCCTCCGCAAGTTTAAGAAATTCAAAGTGTTATCAAGAAGCCCTTTTGTCAGCATCAGTTACACTTCTGTCATTTTTTTGTAAAAACCATAATAATACAATTATTCGTGCAATAAAAATATGTCTCAATATGTCTGTCTTTTTTGCAAATGAAATAAATACTTTAGAACAAAATAATGAATATGAAGGAAATGGTCATCTGACAGAATACGAATGCGGAATTGCTCTTAAAGACATGAAAAATAGCAAAAGTACTGGAAGTGGCGGTATAACTACTAATTTTTACAAAATATTTTGGAATGATCTAAAGCAATATCTTACTAATTCTTGAAACTACTCTTATGATAACGGAAATCTTACGGAACTTCAAAAACAAAGTATTATTACTCTACTTCCAAAGGAAGACAAAGATACTTTATCAATAGATAATTGGCGTCCGATCTCTTTGCTAAATGTAGATAACAAAATTGCGACAAAAGCAATTGCAAATAAAATAAAAAACAATCTTCCAAATATTATCAGTCCAGAGCAAACAGGCTTTATCAAAGGTATATATATTAGGGAAAATGTTAGAATTTTACAAGAGACAATCGAATATATTAATCATTTAAATGAAAAAGGGCTTATGTTTTTTTTTCAGATTTCAATAAAGCCTTTGATAGTCTTGACCATAATTTCATGAAAAAATGATTATTGAAATTTAAATTTCCTCATCATATTATAAATTGGGTTGGCCTGTTTATAAAGATGCAAAATCGTGTATACATAATAATGGACATCTATCCAGTTTCTTTAAAATAGAAAAAGGCGTTAGACAAGGGTGTTCTTTATCCCCTTACCTATTTATTATTTGTATAGAATTACTCTCTAATGAAGTTACCAAAATAAAAATATAAAAGGCATGAAGATTATAAGATAGTAAGATAGGAAACATTAAACTAAAACAAACACTTTTTGCCGATGATGCATGTTTTATAACTGATGGAGAAAAAAGATCGTTTCTAACACTTATTTCAACACTATTTTTTTTTAAATATATCAGGCCTTAAATTGAATAAAGATAAATGTACTATTTTAAAACTTGGAAGTTTAAGAAATACTCATATCAATTTCTGCAATGACAATAATTTTAACTGGACATCTGAAAAAGCTAGCACGCTCGGTATAACTTTCACTAATAACATAGACGAAATGCTTAACACTAATTTAACACCTAAACTGAAAGAGTTCGATCAATGTTTGCATAAATGGAAACGATGGAAACTAAGTCTTTTTGGAAAAATAACCGTTCTTAAAACTTTTTTATCCTCTCACAGTTTTACATAACCCAGACCAAGAAATCATAAATAGAATAAAATAAGCTCATGTTTAACTTTCTATGGGACAACAAACCAGACAAATTATCAAGAGATAAGATTATTCAAGGTTACCAACATAGGGGGCTTAAAATGTTAGATATTGAAAGTTGTATACATTCCTTAAAATGCTCCTGGGTTAAACGCATTAAATTGCAGCAACATTCAAAATGGGTTAATGTATATGAAAATATGTTAAATAGGAAAACAATTTATATTTAAATGTAATCTAAACATAAAAGATATTGAAAATTTAGATATAGGATCTTCATTTTTAAAAGACGTACACAGTGCTGGTCGTATGCAAACTTTAATAAAGAAATAACTGATGTTGGTAAAGAAATTATATGGAACAACACGAATATAAAACTAAGTAACAAACCATTTGTTTTCTGTGAATGGATGGAAAAGGGCGTAATCTTTATCGAACATATATACGAGTATAGGAAGAAACAATTTTAGAGCTTTAACGAAATCAAAAACCTTTATGGCATAGCTAAATCAAACTTTTTAAACTATCATCAACTCATAAAATGCATAACAAAAGAATGGAAAATAAATCTAAAATCTGAAAGGATACAATACAAAGCTAATAACTACTTAATTGATAAATTAAAACCGCAAATTAAAACCTGCCGATTTATTTATACTATGCTTATTCAAGAGAAAACAACAAACAATCATCAAGAAAACAAACGGGAAGCTGAACTCTCAGGCAACTTTGAATGGAAAAATATATTCCATCAAATAATAAACACAACGATTGATACCAAACTTTGAAGTTTTCAATATAAATATCTTATGCGTATTTTGCTAAACAATGAAAAACTCTTTAAATATAATATGGTGGAGTCAATGTTATGCGATTTTTGCAACTCGGCACCAGAATCTAATGTACATTTATATTGGGAATGCTCAAAATTCAACCATTTTGGTGTCAAATCAGGACATTTTACAAACAAAAAATTCTACAGACAAAACGTTGGTATCATACTAAACTGTCAGTTTGTGTAATGTGAATATTCAAAATAATATGATATCAAACTGAATTAACAATATTTTACTCTTAGGTAAATATTTTATATTTAAAAATAAATACCAAAAAACCGTACCAAACTTCAGTGAATTTTTAATTCTTAGATATAAACTTAGTTTAGAAAGACTCATTGCTGAAATGAAAAATAAGGTCGATGTCCATAACAACAAGTAGAGCATATACACATCATAAACATATGCGACTGACTGGAATCTATTAAATATTATTTATATAATGTATGAAATGTATTTGTTTGTATGAACTGGATAACAGAAATATGTCTCAATGTCCATAAGTTAACAATATATTGTATTGGTGTAATGTTCACTTATTTTAACTCAAAATGTAAATGATAATACAAAATGTGTTTATAACTTTGCTTATATTGAGTGTGCCCAGAATAAAAAGGAAAGAAAAATAATGAAACGTACTGCTAGCTCTACTACATCTGTTTGTACTACTACAAACAATGCCACCACTTCTACTGCTAATACTATAATACTACCACTATCTCTACTGCTAAAACTCCACTACTTCGGTTTCTACCTACCATTACCACTACTGCTAAAACTACAGGTATTTCCATTATTATCTAAGGTGTAACACATTTCATTAAGAATTAATGTAATTGTATATCGAATATTTCAGTCGAACCTATGAAACTCTTGATAACAAACGAGACGAAGCCAATACCTACAGCTCAGTAGCATCATTTACAGGTAAAATGTATTTTATCAAGATTCCTTGACAAGTTGTAGTATTTAATATTTGGCTTATTTGCAATATTTTACATAAAGGTCTATACAATAAATAGTTTTTAAGAGTTTCTAACATTTTTTTGATGTTAGAATATGAGGAAGATTGGTAGTGTAGGGGTGAAGGTTCTTTATCCGAAGGTCAAGAATACCAACTGTGGTTGAATTAACTTTTGAATTCAATAATTTCCACTTCGTGAAATATTTATATGCTTCCCGAAGGAAGAGCATATAATCGCCGCTTTGTCCGTCCGTCTGTCCGCAATTTGTTATGGACATAACTCTAAAACCACAAGAGGTATCAATCAACAAGACAGGCAGATAGATCTTATTGAGTAGAAGTGCAGTGCATAAGGACCATGACTCTGCCTTGCCTAGTGTTGAAGTGATTGCCCTTTTCTTATTTTTACATTTTGAACATAATTTTAAAACCACAAGAGGTTTATAATCAACAAGAAAAGAAATTATATCTCATCGCGTAGAACTAAATTGCATAAGAATCGTTACTCTCTGCCTTGCCTTATTTTGGAGTAATTGTCCTTTTTTCAACTTAACATTTTGAAACTTTGTCTGGAACATAACTCTTAAACTATTAGTGGTATCATCAAGATACTTATTAATTAGATATATCTGATTGAGTAACTCTGCCTTGCCTTGTTTTTGAGTTCTTGTCCTTTTCGAGTTTTTTGACCGAGACATAACTCTAAATACAAAAGAGAAACAACAAGTGGTAGCAACAAGAAGCTTACTAGGTTGATAAATCTCTATGAGTAAAAGTGCATTGCAAAGCACCGTAACGTTGCCTTCCCGAACTTTGGAGTTATTGCTATTTTATTTGTGTGTCGCTTCTACAGAGTATTTTCTGGTAAGATGATTTTTATTAGACTTATATTCCTTTAAATAATTTTACTTGTTTTTCCGGACAAGTCCTTTTATACCACTTGTGCAATCCATCTTTACAGGATTGATCGGTAACTAAAGAACACGCGAATATTTTCCGTTTGAATGATTTTTTGGCTGAGTAATGAATGGCCTTTGAATAAAAAGACGCGTTATGCATTGTTAATGATCTTTTTGTCTCCTGCTACAAAAAAGCTGTTTTTACAGATCGATCCAATTACACTTTGAACTTTGTTCCGGACTTACCTCTGAAACTACAAGAAATTTCAACAATAAACTCTTAAACCCTGATTAATGTGATATTTAAAAGAAAACAAACTCCATGTGCTTGATATTGTTTTAATTGTTTGTATATAAAGTAAAATAGAAGTGTTTTACACCAAATTAGAGTATACCTTTGAATTTTACTTGCACACTTTTCACTGCACTACATTTTTAGTTGAATATTATCGCATGACCGCCACAACTTTTCTTTGAAGATCAGCGTTCGTATTGGAAAACTTTAGGTTGCTCTTAATGAGGTTTTTGTACGCTTTGAGGAGCTCTAAATGAGGTATCAGTACACTTTCTCGCGCATGTCCAGTTTATTATTGTATTTCAAAAAATAAAGTGAGCATACCTGAAAAAGAGCAAATCAAAACATTACATAGTTAACTTCTTTTTTTTCTCAAAAATTATTTAAACACTTGAAAATGCAGATATTATAAAGATGTTGACTTCAGTGGAAAGTGATTGCCCTTCTACATCCTTACCTTGACAGCAAATCTGAAACAATGATCAAATTATTCATTTTTTATTCAAACAATGTCTTCATTTTACAGGAGATTCTGACCAGTAGGCCACTCAGTAAGTGACAACACGTATGAACATGATATTCTGACGTAATTGTAAATAGGTGGAAGTAGTGTTTAGTATGAATCACTACATTTTAGTTTTAAAAGAAATATGCGTACAAGACATACCTCTGAAATACATACCGGAATTCTTATGTACAATATTTCCTAGATTATATTTTGAAAAAGAGCTGGAAAGGTCAATAATATTTCGCATAAAGAAAACATGCATTAGCTTACCTCATCAAATGGTTAATTATGTCCAGTTTTTTAACACTGATATTCCAGGCAGGCGCACCTCAAATGTTTTGTAAGCCCCTTGCGTGTTACTGTCCGTGTTCTTTGATCTAGCGCATCAAGACCCAAGTCGGTCGGACACGTTTTCTTTCACTTTCACTCTTTCTATCAATTTAAGGTTTTTCTTTCTTTCTAAAATCTACTCGAAGTCAAACAATTTGAAGTTGCCGAAACAGTCCGAGTTTTCATCATTTACAAAATTATCCATTTGACTATTTGTAAGTACACCCTTTGTCATTAAAAAAACACCACGCTAAATTTAACTTATTGTCTGCGAAACGATCAAGTCAACCTGTGTAACATTTTTACTATTAACGTAGTATCCAAAATGTCCATATTTGTTCTGCAGAGCAAAATACAAGACTTTCTCACTGAATAAGGAAAACTGCTTAGTTTGAGCGCAAACAACATGAGTCGTTCATTTTTTTACAGTGGTTCAAATTACCTTTGCAGCGAAGGAGCAGAGGCATCTAACGAATGTATTTCTATGTGTATTTCTAAAAATATTTATATGTTTAAATAAAGCAAACATTACGAGAGAGCTTAAATCCCCAAGAAAAATGTCGTGATGGTCATGCGATACAACAGTTACAGAATAAACATTCGGACTTCATCGGCTGGTATCAGCGCATGGGGCGGGAAAAGGGTCAATCATGGAAATTTATCTCGACGTTCCGTCTCGATTAATTTTCTATGATGGACTCTTGTTGTCGCTCAATGCGCTGATACAAGCCGGTAAAGTTTTCGTGTATATTCTATAACTTATACTTATTGACATTTTTGGAAGGACATTTGCTGATATGTATGTGAGTCAATGAGCTATTTGTTGTTGAGGCGACGTTTATGGAAGAATTGAAAACAAATCTGACAAAATATTAGGACATTTTGAACGGGCATTATGCCACTTTTAACAGTGAGGAAATAGTGTCTATGAAATAAAAACTCATTCACAAAGCTTATAAAGTCCATACGACCAGTATTTGTAGAATATTATTTGGTTTAAATTCACAAACTGGAATATATTTTGCAATAATAATTAGCTAGAAAAGTAGTTTTTTTTTCCTAATTTTCATAACTCTTACTGATATTTATTTCAGAACAAAAAGTGCCAGATGAAGAAGTAGCTTACGAAAATTTACGTTTAAAGCAAATGACTGTAACTACAAACTGATGCAGTGTTTCTTGCGACTTACACAAACATTTGATTGTCAGTAAAACTTAAATCTTTAAAAACTTATGAAATGTGAGCTTTGTATTTTAATTTAACTTCAATTTCTAGCATAATATATATAGAATATCAATTCATTGTGTCTCGTATGACATGATACTTTAAATGAAAGTATGTGCTTTTGTACGATTAAAGAACACTATATTGTAATCATATATAAAAGTTTGCTTCCAAATTTGCATTGCATATTATTTTTTTTCCTTCCTGGCACACGAAATGACATTCATTTTACCACTAGATATGTATTGTATGTATTTGATATTAGCACATGTTTTATTATTCATTTATCATTCATTTGTTTGACTTGAATGTCATCTTAAATGAGTTTGACTTCCTGTAAAATTTACAGGGCAGAACGGAATTTGAAAACGATTTTTCACTTGTCATTTTAAATAACAAATTGAAATCTGAGAATCTGGCCATTCTAAATAAGATATAAAGAATAGTAGTTGTATTATAAATAAAATATAAAGGATAGTACTCGCTTTTATAAAATACTGCTGTAAACGTGTAGCAACCTTGACAGAAATTGTTCCATTTTCAACAATATGCCATAGATTGTTTTGTATGATAAAGAAGTGAAAATACACAAATAAATAATTTAAAGTATATATTTATTTTAATTCTACTCTTAATTTCCATTTCATGATACTAATTTATGCTATAAATGTTAAGACTCTTATACGTGTTATGTGAATTATGCAAAATGCAAATATGTCAGCCAAAGACATTTTAGCTAGCGGAAACAATAAAAGCAACCAGTTTATTTACATAATGATTGGAAAATACCTCGGCATTCCCATAACGTCAAGCGGGAAAATATGACACCCCGAAGGCTCGTAGCCTCGTAAAATTCTGGCAAGCTGATTTTGTTTGGTAAAGCGTGTCACCTTACTTCATAATCTTTAGTTGTCGTGGCCTAATATCCATGTCAAAGTACACAAGTCACGAAAAGACACGGGTGATAAAATATGCTTATGTCATAGGACGAGAAATATTTAACTATATTTAGTTGTGTTTAATCGCGTCACATTCTAATAAAGTATGAAGTTAACCCAGTAAAAATATTGTGTGTTACTTGTCCAAAGTCGGGACCAAATATCCTGTTATGTCCTCTATTATCACTCGACTCTATCATCTGTACATGTCGTTAGTAACCTGTAATGTTATGTTTATTTGAGGATTATTAAAATTAACACCTTAGCTATATTACAGCTTTATTGTTTTACATTCATACATACACTGTAACTCTCTTTAAAAACATGATATACATAACATATTAAAACAACTATCTAAATAGCTCCACCTCTTGGGTAGGTACTAAGTGTCAGTCATCACATCCTCCCTTGATTTGAATAGTTTCTCACGTAAAATTCATAAACTAATAATATCTATGTCTAATATGAACAAATAGAAAACTAATTGCTTATAAGATAAATATAACACTTTAATGCGTGCTTATTAGATAAATATAACAATTTAACACAACTTCTAATGTCAACACACCCTTTGTTTGATAACACAATTATTATCCAAAGTATGGTTTTACATGACACACATTTCTGTAATAAATGTTGCCACTTGTACTTATCACCTTCACAGATGTCCCCTTTTGACTTACAACCCTACAAATATCATTTGCCTAATTAGTTAACATTTTATCTTTATTTTTCTCATGTCTGAGAATTAGGACTCTCTGCCCTATCTTGAATTTTATGTACCCTTTGGCCATATGTTTGTTTGCCCAATATTGAATTCTGCGTTTCTGTATCCTGTCCCTATTTCTCAATTTTGCGTTAACTCTTATTTCGTCTAACTGTGGAATTTTTGTTTTAACATCTTTGTTAAACATCAAAAATGCAGGTGCAAAATCTATTTGACCTAGGAAAGTATGGTGTTGTCCTACAATGTTTGATGCCATGTTCATGAAAAAATAACTTAAATTCCTCACTGCAAAACTTTGGTGCATTATCCGTTCTAATTTGACTGGGTTACTAAACATTGCATACCATTTACTTAACTGATTTATGATTGACTTACTTGTGGTTGACTTTAAACTTGCCACTAAAGGATACCTAGTGTAATAATCTATCAAATCCAACAGGTTCTCATTATTTATTGGACCCATAAGATCTATGCTTAGTTCTTTCCATGGGGAAGATGGAAGTTTTGTCATTACCACAGGAGGTTCTTGCGGGGTTTGAGACAACATCTGACATGCATGACAAGATTTTATCATGATTTCTACTTGTTTGTCTAAGTTTGGGAACCAAACTTTTTCTTTAATTAGCCGTTTTGTGTTCTGTATTACCATATGAGATGAGTGGGCGGATTGAAATACACGGGATTGTAAATGCTCTGGAATGCAGAGTTTATTACCCTTCAAGATAAGAGAATCTTTGACCGAAAGATTATGTCTGACCTAGTACACGCCCGGCAAACTGTCGCTCCACTTCAAAATTGTGGTATACGGTAAAACGAGCGAACGGCATTTCCGAGATAGAGCGGAAGGCCGATTTAAACGGATAATTGTAAGTGTAGTTTATGTTTTTGCCTCGTTATTCATTAATAAGTTGTATTTTTTCGAAACACGGAAAATGTAGTTCCGTGTAGGATTGATTTAGGCTTCCAATGATCTAAGTTGTTACAAAAAGAAAATTGTATCAAGCCTTGGAGAACTTTTCCCCCTGACGAAATGAACGACGATTTGTTAAATATCAAATTTCAATTCGTGAAAACGCTCTACACTTAGGATTTTTTTATTTTGTTTTACAAAAATATTAACCCGTAACAAGAGCTAGCCTTTCGCGCAAAATAAACTACTCTTGGTGGATTTCTTAAATTTGTATATCGATTTTTTTTCGAAAGTAGTGGAGGCAAAGGGCAAGAGATGGAGCGAAAGGACGGTTGTTGTGCGCAAGGCTCTATTGAGTTGGTATAAATAGCATAGTCTACGAATTTCTATAAAAAAATCTTTCAAAGTTAAAATAGACGTACTAAAATGTGAGAGCCGGAGAAATATGAAAATGTATTAATTTATTTTTACTATAACTAGGTATTTCAATTATTAGTAATTTTAGTCCGTACACCGACTGAGAACTGCCATTCTTATTAAGTTCGTTTTGTTCATAGATACTCTGAAAAAAGGAATAAAATTTTACGATATTTCTTTTAATTTATTTTTTTTTTCTTTAATTAATCAAAATTTGTACTGATAATATGCAGTGTTTGATTATAAAAGTATACATTTCCATATATACTTTGAGAGGAAAATGGTAAACTAAACAACAATGTTAAATAAGAAAAAAAAGTATCTTGAAACATAACTGAACCACTACAGTTAAACTATAACCCCCCTTCTCCGGGTCTCGTATCCCCTTCCCCTATGCTCCTTTATTTTGTAAGCTTGTTAAGCAGTCATTTATGTTTTTTCTTTGTTTTCCTTGTCAGCTTTTATGATTTCTTTTAATGTTTCATTTTAAAATTAGTGATTGACCTGTCCGTGCTTCGCAATTCGCCATGTCCTGTTTTTGTTTGAGGGCCTCCTGGGCTCCTTGTCACCGATTCTTGTTGCTGGGTCGCGTGGGGGTGGCGTTCATTGAACGCCGCCTTTCCTTGTTAATCTTGTTTATCATATTTCATATCCTTAGAACGACCGACACTTTGTCAACCATTTTCATAAAGATTCCCCACCTTACAAAAGTATTTCTATTTCAAGAAAACGTGGTTTTTTTGTGTTTGATCTGAACATGTACGTTAGAGCTATTAATTACAGAAAGTCATAGTAAAATGAACTCGGTAGTAGTGATCCATTTTATGTCCCCCGTGTATTGCATGATTTTGTCTCTGTTCTGATGTTGTCGAATTTGCACGGACACACGTTTTTAAATGTACATAACCGTGTCAAAAATCATGATTTGATTTCTGTGATATTGGTCAGAGGTTCGGCATTTAGGACTGCCCTGACTTTTGCGTCAGCAATTTTGATGCCATCTTTGGACAGTATATGACCCCTGAACTTAAGTTTAGTTTTACAAAACTCACATTTGTCACGGTTCAGAGTAAGATTTTTTTAACGCAACCTTTGTAAGACACGGACAAGGGCTTTATCGTGTTTTTCAACAGAGTCTGCATAAATTATTATGTCATCAGCAATACTTTGTCAATTTGGAATAATTATCTTGGAACAATTGCTGGATGATTCTCTGGTGTGTTTCTGGGGCAATATTAATACCACAATTTAATACTTTGTACTGGTATAAACCCTTGTGACATACAAAAGTGGTAATATATCTTGATTTTTCATCTAGTTCTATCTGGTGAAAAGATTGTTTTAGATCTAATTTTGCAAATATTACAGATCCATTCATCTGCATCAAAAGCTCCTCTATATTTGAAATATAGGAAATCTTTCCCTCAATATAGCTTTATTTGCCACTCTCATTTCAACGCAAAGTCTTACATCATTATTTTGTTTTGGGATGGGAACTAAATTGGACACCCAGGAAGTCGGACCCTCTACCTTTTCAATAATATCAAGTTTTTTCTAATTCGTCTATCTTTTTCTCAACTATTTGTGTCATTTTATATGGAATTCTTCTGACATTTTGTGCTACTGGCTGAACAGATTCATCTATATAAAGTTTCAATTTAAAACCTTTAATTCTTCCCAATCCTTGAAATCTATCATTAAATTCAGACAAAATAGATTCTGTTGTTTGCTGTTGACCTAATTTAATTTGTGCTGGTTCAAGAGAATGAAATTTTCTAGGCGGCAATGGGCCAATATGAAGTAAACCCAACTTTAAAGCAGTGTCATGGCCTAAAAGTGGTTTGCCTGTACCTTTGAGAATTCGAAACTCTACACTGTGTGTTTCATTATTTACCCTTATGTTGAGATATGCCATACCAATAAGTTTTATTGGTGTTTTGATACCATAAGGATATACCTTAGAACTTGTGGGAAGTAAGCTAGTGTGTTTATGTTTAAGTTTACTAAACAAATGTTCATCAATGATATTGACAGATGACCCACTATCAATTAAAACATCAAATGTTTTATTTTCAAGGACAATTTGAGTGGCAGCATTCTTACCAGAAATTGTGAAATTGTGTATATTTCCTCACTGCTTTATCCATCAAAATTATCTTTTTCTAAAACATTTACACTTTTACTTTTACACTGTTTTGCAAAATGGTTCTGTTTTCCACATTTGAAACATGTTACACCTACAGACTTTTTACACTGTTGACCATAATGTCCGATATCCCCACACCTGTAACACTTTGCTGTGCTAATGTCATATTTCTTCCTTTGTTGATGATAGTTTTGTTGGTGGTGTTGTCGTCTTGACTGTATTTCAAAACTCGAGGCTGTGCTTGTCTTCTTGATCTAGAGCGCAATTTGTTAACTTCTACTTCGTCGACTAAATCATCTTTCTTGTTTAACATTAACTTCGCTTGGGTGTCAGATAATTCTAAGGTTCTTGCTACTTCTTGGAGTCTTTCTCATGTTAAGGTTTTTGTTGTTAAAAATTTTTTTCACAAATCGTCAGATACACAAGATTCTAAAACATGATCCCGAATTTGGTTGGGTTTGGTCAATAAACTCACAGGACACTGCCTATTTCGGCAAACGAACAACATAGTTATCAATTGTTTCACCACACATTTGATTTGATTGATTAAACACATGCCTTTCGTATTGAATATTCTTTTTGGATTTGAAATAATTGGATAGATTGTCAGCTGCATCCTTATATGTAGTTCCAGGGCTGCCTAAGCTATCAAAGACATCTTCGTTCATTCAACGCTGCCTTCCCTTGTTGATCTTGTGTATAATATTTTGTATTTTTGACCCACCGACATGCAGTAACAATGCTCTATTTTGAGAATCTTTAGTAACTCCAGCTGCTTGGATATATATTTCAAATCGTTTTTCGTATTGTTCCCAAGCTTTTGATAAATTTGTTTGCTCCCCAACTACTATAAATGGTCCTGGTGTTGATAGTTCAAATTTGGCTGCCATCAGTTTATTTCATGTAGACACTGTTTTAATTGTTTTCTTTGCTTATGTATTTAAATTGTTTCACTCAGATTTTTGTTTTAAATTAATCTGCTTAATTCCACATTTATTGTTTTGGCTTGCATTTTTTTATTGAACTGTTTAACATGAACTATTGTTTTACACTTTTATTGTTTTTAAAACACTATTATTGTTGTTTTTTCACACTTAAATTGTTTTCAATTCCATTTGTTTGAAGGAATTAAAATTGATTTATTCCAACTGTTTCAAGATCAGAATATTTGTTTTAATCCTCATTTATTTGTTGTCTTTAAACTTTATCTTCATTCTCGTCGCCAATGTAACATTATGTTTATTTGAGGATTATTAAAAATCAACACCTTAACTTACAATACAGCTTTATTGTTTTACATTCATACATACACAGTAACTCTCTCTAAAATGCATGATATACATAACATATTAAACAGCAATCTAAAAAGCTCCACCGCTTGGGTGTGTACTAAGTGTCAGTCATCACATAACCTGTCACCCGTAGCTGGATTATCCTGTGTGCGATGCTTCATTGCACTTTACATATTGTCATAGGATACTACATTTACTTTTATATTTTGTAAATATTTGTTATAAATATATATCTTGTATATTTACAGGTTGGTTATCTTACATTATTCGGAGTTAACATATAATAGAATGTGAAATTTGTATACTGTAAATCCGGTATTTTTCGCGATGTTTTAATTTTTGCTATATGTATGCAAGTACATTTTGTATATAAAATAAATAAATAAAAAACGTCTCTTATTAACACCATTAACATTGACCTTGTATAAGAGCGACACAGTATAGGATTTACCTTCAACCTACCCTGTTATATTGCGGAAATAAAATTCAAATAATCGCGAATATAAATTTCTGACCCTGCCTTCGCGAATTCATGAATTCGCGAAATAATCTGGGTCGGGGTTTTCGCGAAGTAAAGATCACGTGAATATTAAGCAATTTTCAGTATAGTAAATAAGAGTAAGATAAATAGAGATTAGTTTACTCACCTTTTTGACTTAGGATATGTACATGTAACCTTCATAAGATGTTAGTACTTTATCATATAAACAAACAATTCATAGCAATTGATGTAATTTTCTGTAAATTGCTCCATACATTTTATCAAAGCATATGTACTAGGTTTATTATTATATTTTGTGAATAATTGTTATAAATATCTTTGATATTTACAGGTGTTGCGTCCTTTGTCTTATATACATGAACCAATACAAATAACTGCCGACTGGCCTACGTCGACACTTATGAGTAAACATATTTTTTTTTTAATTATAACTAAATATTTTGCGTTTGATGTCCAGTGACAATGCTTTTCTTATATAGAGAAATACAAATACGTTTAGGGACTTTGAGATAAATCATCTTATCAGATTTGAACGACCCTTTCTACTGGTAGCATATTTGCAATCGTGCAGAAAATACCAGGGATACTCTTTTTATATATTTTTAGATAACTTGTCAAGATTTAAACACAAAAATTACATTTTTACGACCAAGAATAATCCCCCTTTGCTTTAGAAATAATAACAGTGGCAAAATGGCATTTTACAGTTTAGTTATCTTGTTAAGTACCATTCGTTGTTTATGTCGGATCCTTCATATGTGTCAGTTGTTATTATCGAAACTTTGTCTATGGTTTAACTCATTTCTATAACACATTTACGACAAGCGAGGTTTAACGTACGCGTAAAATGGCTGCGAGGGAATGATTGCATTGCATACCTTTAGAACAGTCGTATAAAATGCTACCTAGAAGAATGTCTGTTTAGATCTGCGCAATTGTTGAAATCAAAGGCACGGAATTCCACGCTCGTACTTGTTAAACTCGTTTTATAATGTGACACGACGGGTACTCTTCAGTCAATGTCGTAATGTGCCAGGAATCAGGCAAATTGTGTCTTAATTATATATAGACAATGTTGTAATGATTTATCATAATGCCTTGCACATTAATTAATTACAAATGTATATCCCTATTAAACGATATATAAACTTAAAATAAGCAAATGGCCAACGATAAAACATCAAATTTCAGCATAAACGTAGTATATAAGACATTGCAGACATCAGACCCGTTTACCAAATACAGCACACGTGTGACCTCGATTTACTATAACAAACGCGGCTACCAGAAATAGGTCCGCATAGAACTATCAAAATCATATCAAAAGAGAAAAAAAAAGATAAATTACTTCAAAACGAACATGTTTCCTTGTTTAACAGTTCCTCTTTAGGTGGAGGCAACGTGTTTACGCATGATTTAATTTTAGCCTGGTTATAATAAATTTCGGTAAACTTAACACAGTTGCACAGTGAACGTTTTTATGTACTCGTGTTTTTCTTATTGACGACTCGCAAAAAAATCGTCATTCCGCAGTAAATCATGCGTCTTATTCAAAAGCATATAAGACTCGGCTTCTCTCATTTACATCAATCATTGAACTTTAAGTTGAATACATACCTGTATTTTTTAGTGTAAAAGTATTTTGACATCAGTTAGCAGTCTGTTTCAAATTTGCCTTCACCAATCTATAACATCTATATGGATCGATGTGTAAATGTAAATGCTGTTAAGGTTGGGTAAATCGAGTACATTCAGTCATAAACAACCTTGTTTTCTCAGATTTATTGTACCGCAATCAATGAATTTGTTTTGATAAAAAAGAACTTGAAGAGACCCGTTCATTCAAGAATTAAATCCCTCTTTGAATAATACATCAAAACTAGATTACTATAGGAACTCTAAATCTGTGTTTTGTTATGAGACATGTTAAAAAACTCATCATCAATGATTGATTGAGAAAGTCATTCACCTGCTCACAAAATAAGCAAATAACTATTGAAATTATAGCTGTTTAATAAAATATTAACTTACATATTTTTGTACTATATGTTTGTCAATGGTATTGCTTGTTTTAGCCATACTGAAAATATCATTTTTTAAATGGCCAAAGACAATTTCTTTTGCTAATTTGCAAATTAACTTTGTTTCGTTGCCTATCCAATTATTGTTTGTTGGTTAACTGGTAGATTGTTTGTGCAATTTCGGTTGCAAAAGTCACCGTCGCAACAAGCTCGACAAACTGGTACAGCTCTTGTCTCATGGACTAGTTGTCTACTTTTAGATGAGCAGTGCTAAAATAAAATTTTACATGATAACATTTTTTTTCATGAATAAATGATACATGTCAATTTGCGTAATAAATAAAAAAGATTTCTGGTCGTTTATGCAAAATGATTAAAAAAATATATCAATAATAGTTATACGTTAATAATACTGAGGCCCTAAAAGAATGTTGGTGACCGATCAGACATTTCTCGAACATATTGGTATAAGAAAATTGTATTATACTGAAATTGTAAAATATTTCTTGTGGTTACACGTCGCTTAAATGGAAGCGGTCTATAAGAAAGCAACAAGTTAGATATTTATGCTGCACATCCAATACCGCACCAAAAGATTTGAACAGACACAGGTAATTACAGTTGAATATCCTAAGCAATTATCACGTTTTCTTTGTATGTGCTCGTTGTTTGATAACTTGCATATTTTCGTGAAAAATTTAACCTAATGCAAAAATTCACAAAGTAATGTCATGTCTGAAACTCTGAATAAATAATTGTTTGTCTGTTTCGACAAAGATTGAAGGGATTGCTCAAAGCAAAATAATAAATCGCGTTAAAATTACAAAAATCCGCCGAGCCTTTAGTGTCAAGAAATGCCCTCCACCTTAGGCTTAATGTTTGTACACTGAATTTAAATTATTTAAATCAATCCACTTTTACTTTTAAAAGTAAGTTTACAGTTATTCGTGTTTGTTGTGCTTTGCAGATGCTTTATCTACAATTACTCTTAAATAATAATAAGGAGGCAACAATCGATTGAAAAAAATGCATAACGGTTGTTTAAAGAATTGCGATAAATTATACCCTAATCTCTGGTTCCCTGTCTAAAATTTGATTTCCGTCATAAAATATAGACTGTCTCATTGACACGTTATTAATTAGGTATATAAAAAGGATGAAAATCAAAAGACAATGATAAACATTATCACTTAAGTTTATTTCAGTTGCTTAATGCTTGGTGACATGTTGAACACCAGAAAAGCTATTTTTATTGGAGACTCTGAAAACAGTGTAATTGTTTGTTAAAACAAAGACAAAATGAAAAAAGAAAAACTTAAATGTTCCAAGTTGCTGAATGGGCGAATGCATATCTACTAGTCGCCACGTACAGCCACGTGCACGGGACGTCTAACAAGATTTTCTTCCATATTGCGTTTTAAATATTAAAGCTTACTTACTATCTTGCTTTCACATCCTAAGTGGTACTGGAATGAATCTCCCCATTTCACCTTTTCAATCCTACAGGACTAAGAATGAGTTGACAATTAACCATACAGTTTTTATTTCATTCACATTTTATTCAAAGTAGGCATACTATCTTGGATAAAAAAACCGTAACGATGTATAACATTAAAAAAAATAAGTGTGTATTTCATATATTTAAAGTTCTATAAGGAACATGCCTGCAGACGGAAATGAAATTAAACTTGAAATCTAATGAGAATGTAAGGACAAATGATTAAATCATTATAGCTTGTAAAGAAATAACCCCAACAGCAGATATTATAAGAAACCTGGTTATATATTTCACTGTTTACGTTATCATTGACTTTGTATAAAATATTTAATTTGCTGATTTAAATACAAGCTAAATACCTCGCTCGAAGAACACAATGCTATTTGATCGCAGTCTATTGGCTCGCTAACATGCGCACAATCTAAACAAAGTGGACCTCTTTTCTGTCGAGGTGGGAACGCTTTAAAAATCAATTTATTTGTTAAGTAAAAAGTGTTTTACATTGTAATTAACAGTCAGTTAGAGCCAAACCACATTCCAAACTTAGAACAATAAAAGAATAAAGAAAGTTTAAAGGTTACATTTGTTTATTAATTTATTATAGTAATTAGATCTCCGGATAAAAAAACTATGATTATATATTATGTTAAATGTATCGCATTATTTTATTGGCAGACAAATAATTGAATATATTTAAATGTGTGCATAGTTATAATAATGCAAAGTAATAATAAAACGAAAATTTTATCTATCTTGCGTTTGGAAAATCTTTAAGCTGTATATTTAACACTCCAAATACAGGACTTTAATTTCTCTAATTAGCTTGAATGTCAAACATACGTCCGACAATTAATACTAAAAAACAAAATACCAAAGAACAAATGAAAAATCAAAATCAATTGCATATATTTTGTCAATATCATTTATTTCTTAATTATCGACCACCATGCTAGTTCTTTAGTATATTCGATTTGAATGCTTCAAAGGTCGCACGTGCAATATAATTTCTTCCGATCCGGATCATTAACTCTTATGCATTAATAAATAATGCTATTTAAAGATAAACTCAGCATTCTGGTTACTGTTAACTTTTGTGCATCAAAAATATTCTCGTTTTTTTTTACAATATTTAGAAACATTTTACCTGTGCCACCACAACCTTGTGAATTACAAAAACTTGTCTCACAACATTGCAGACAACTAGATGTCCCATTAAAGGAATGCTGCATACATGTCTAAAATATAAAAAAAAGATTCTCTATTTGAAATGGGCCTGTTATGTAGGTTTTTGTTTTTCTTTCCTATTTATCTTCTTTTTTCACTTTAAGGGTAGTCATATATCCTTTTGATTAGATAGCAACATTGACAATTAAAATAATTGTATGCAAATGATTTAGATAAATTATATGTGTAAACCTGTATATCTTTACATCCAGAACTGTAATGTGTATGACCATTATCCAAGGTATACTTCTCAACAAAACATATCTGAAGTTCATAGAATATACCTTTTGAAATATTTTTGTGCTAATGACCAAAGAAAAATAATTAGATAAAGAAATGAATAAATAAATAAATAAATAAGTAAAATAAGTAAATAAAAAACTAACAAACCATTGTAGATAGTAAATATTTAAATGCAGTGCATATCTGAATTTTATCGATTCTACAGTTTTAAAGATTCAAGATTCCTTATAAAGTAACGTTCACAAGTTATTTTTGTTATACATGGCATAATTAACATAAACGCATGTAACATATGACAAATATAAAAAAGGATATGGATGATTAAACTTACTGAAAATAAATTAAGATAATGAACATATACTAGGGGATAAACTATGATAGATGCTACTAATATAACACAGGCATATTTCACATTACATTTACCCTACATTATCACATATTTAAATTAGAATACTATATGCAACGCGTAAATAAGTTTAGAAATTATATAAACATATACATGGTTACGCGAAACAGCAGCCTTAAATTGAATAATTATTGTTGTTAACAATGCTTTTATCTTATTATAAATGCTTCTCGTATGTGTGTCCATAGTTTAAATACTTCAGAATAGATTTCAATTGCATATGTTCTATAAATTTTCAAACACATGGTCTGTTATAATAGAAATAATATAAGGTTTGGGATATGATTGTATGCTGAACAGATACAAATAAAATGATATTTATCTTTGAGGTCAGCGCTGTTGCAAATCATACAATGTCTTTGGTTTCGTTCAATTTTACTTTTACCATAGCGGCAAGTTTGAATTCGAATAAAAATATCAGGATTGTTCCATAAACATTAAAATCCATTTTTAATATATTTCTAATATTATTATTTTATATATGATTTTGAAATAAAATTGTTTACCTGGTTGCCATGACAGCGGTCAACAGAGTCGCATAATTTCAGATCTATAATGTCATTGCAGGAGAAACATATTTTATCACTGTTACGCGCAATATTCGCTACAAACAAAACAATAAACAAGTTTTGAATCGATTACCTAATATAATAAGTATTACCCTATTCTAAACTTTCTTCTTATATTGTAATATATTTGTTCCATAGTAATGAAGGTTGGACAATCTGATTTTCTACAACTTTTTCTTTTGTGTGTCAATCTTATGAAACATTTGACAGTGAATTAAATTCTTTCTTTTTTTCTTCATAATTTTAAAGTCGACTCTCGAACAATTTGAAACATAGAATGTCTCTATTGTATAACACCTATAAATATTGTGAAAATAAAATGAACCGAAACATATGCTGCTATGTTAAGTACTAGTATCATTTTTACAGTTAAGCATTGATTTCATCAACGCGCCATTCATTTTTAAAGCAGCATGACCATTTTTCCTGAACATTTTTAAGTTTATCTTAAACAATTCACACATTGCAATGACAGTCATATTAATATATTCATTTATGAAGATTTCTTACTGTGAACGAAAAATGTTGCTATATTTGAAATGACAGCTTGAATCTCAGGTTGTGTGTTAAAGGCTTTACAGTTAGCCTGTTTATTATGATCGCTGTTTTGTGGGTTGAATGTAAAGGATATATAGGTTGATCTTTGTTTTTCTTCTGTACTAATATACCATACTATTGAAGCTGCCGATCTGCTTATACTTGTTGCACATGTCAGAGTTTTACTTACACCACTCATAACTCATACTATTTATTCTATCTTTAAGTGTACTATTTGATAGCTGAACTGAATAAAGGAAAGGCCAGTAAGTAAAAATATTTATTTATCTACCGCTATAAGAGGATGTAACATGATCAATTAAACTTACACCACAATAGAAGTAAATACGATGGCACATATAAAACAAGGTACAATGTATCATGATTATATAATATACTCTTTAAAGAATACATTGACTACTTGTAAATTACCGTAAGACAGTTCTCAATCGCGTATCAATTGATAGATCCCTACACTGAACTTTTATGTGAATGACAATAGACAATTTGAATGACACTTTGACAGATATGCTGTGGTAAAATAATAATTGTATCCACTAATTTTATGATTAGAATTAGACAGATCAAGGATCTATGCATAGCAATATCTAATCAAAATACTGTTCGATTATGGATAACAATCATGTTGCTTGCTTCTTTGTATCGGATATGGACCGAGTATGAGGTATTACTGCTGAAGAAAGACCTGGTCGACAATTTAATGTTTCATGAAATAATGTCTTTCTAAAGCAGAAAGACCGATAATCGAAGTCGATATCCAACATACACACCGTCATCCTTTTGGCTTGAGCAATGGCTAATCCGCAGCATTTGATATAATGCACAGATTATTTACACAGCGCATCTACAGTTAAATTCTATTACGTTATGCTTAAGAATAAACCAAATGTTGCATTTAACTCTGTTTTTCTATATAGAAATAACAATCTAAATGCTAAATATGCAATTTGCCAATATTTAAAAGAAAATTGGTCCGTAATATAACTCATTTAAAACAATGAATAGTTATGATGATAGTTCTTTGTGTCCGCATTTACAACAGACCACGAAATATGTACATGTAAGTACGAAAGGCCAGTAGGGTCATTTCAACTTCATGAATTCCCGACTTCATCTTCAAGAATTCAAATTTTTAACTTCGTGAATTCACGTTTTCAACATACGGAATTCACGAATTCACGATTTCAACTTCATGAATTCACGATATTCCACTTCATGAATTCGCGATTTCAACTTCATGAATTCACGATTTCAACTTCATGAATTCACAATTTCAACTTCACGAATCAACTTCGTGAATTCATTATTTCAAATTCACTATTTCAGCTTCATGATTTCACGATTTCAACATCATGAATTCACGACGAATTCGCGATTTCAACTTCACAAATTCATGATTTCAACATAATGAATTCACAATGTTAACTTCAACGTTTATGCCACGTGGCCATGATGTCATTTGTCGCCATATCGAATTGGTAATGGAGTTGCGTGAAAAAAATGTTTAGTGCTCTTTTACTTAAACAGTTTTATCTATCATTATTTTCATTATAAATCTGATTAAAGTATTTGTAGGAAAATTATTCATATAAGTTGGTTTTAAAAGTACATATATGGAGATCTAGAACACATACAACCCGCTATATTCTAAATAAGAAACCGTATCTAAACCAGAAGTTAAAATACTGTTTAAAATATACATCAGGGTTTAATCTCTGTGCATCTGTTTGTCAGAATTGCTTTTTTCATGTACAAGATATAATAGTTTAAGTAATTCTTGTGTTACATCCAATTGCAGACGCTGGTGTAATCTTTCATCATTATTTCTATGGCATTTCCTACATTGGCAACAGGAGAACGTATTGTGAATAAAGAAGCGATGATGGATTAGATAGTTCATTATTTCTCTTTGGGATATATATAAAACAAGATATGAGCTAGTCTTCTGTTTGTTCGTGAAATAAAAGTCGTTTGGATCATTGATGCCAGCACTATAAAGTGTTGATAATTAAGTACCGCTCAAGCCGGTGCTAGGGTGCGTGAGGGATGTTATTCATTATCCCTCGTGTATAAACCGAGTCTGCAATTCTCTTGTAATATCGTCGCTAAAAAAATCATAAAGAGATAAAGAGACTACATTTACATGTGCGAACCATAGAATCAAATAATGAAGATAATGTTTTCGTGCAATACTTGGATAACTATCTTAATGTGGTAAATTGTTTGGTTATAAAGCAATGTGAAAAAGACTTCAACTTCAATATGGTCTAAATGCACATCGGTCAACAGTGATAAGATTCTTGTCGATAGCAGATCAAGATGGCATGAAAGGAAGAAAACGCATGTGGATTTTTCGTAGGAAGTATTCGTGTCCGGGTCCAAACTTCATATGGCACATCGATGGATACGCTCAACTAAAACATTTTTGTTTTTCATGAGCCGGATAGTGTCGTAAAATACGGTGGCTTGAAGTTGGAACCAGTAATAACTAGAACTATCGCTGAATGCGATTCATACCCCAACCAATGTCCTTGACAGACGACGACTAGGAAAGGTGGTTAAGGGGGGAATAACTTAAATGGCACAAATATATATGCATAAAAAGAAATTATCTCTGGTTAAAAAACACAAATTGCACAGGAAGTAGTATAAATATATATTGTCAAATCATGTTCGAAACAATTACAAATAACTTTTCATTTTCCCAATGTACTAAAACAAACAAAAGCAGTGAATTTAAGAAAATAGCATGATTATGTCAAAATGTAATTAAGGGTGGAAAAACTTTGCATACTGAGCTTACTTGTGACCTTTCATATATTATATAGTTTCAAGTGAATATCTGTTCTAGTTTCAGAAACATTTAAGTATTAATGGTTATATCAGAACATTTTCTAAGCCTAAAAAGGGCATTGCTTGTGTCATAATTCACTGAAATTGTAGAATTTTCGTCATCTGAGCTTGCTTGTAACCATTCATATACATGTAAAGTTTCAAGTAAATATCTGTTCTGATTTAAGAAATATTATAGTAAATAAATTCAAAGACATAAAAATGGACTTAACTTTGTCAAAATACAATACAAAGTTATCCCCCCACTTTTTGTAGTTATAAATTTTACCTGCATATCTCACTTGCGACACTTCGTATATATTTGAAGTTTCAAATGATTATCTGTTCTAGTTTTAGAAATACTCAAGTACATGTTAAAATTTAAGAACATTTTCTAAGTCAATTTTTGACCTTCAAGTGTGACCTTGAACTTAAGCCGGCAAAAGGAAATCTTTCAATTAGTGTAGGACTTAAAGAGCGTACGCGACATACTGTCAAATATTTAATTGTTTGATATTTGAAATTCAATTATTACCTTGACCTTTAGCTTACACATGGGCAAAATGGGTTCTGCACATCCCCTTGTTTAGGTGCACAGAGCCAAGTTTGAAGAAAATCCTTCAATTGGTATAGGATTTAGAGCGCGGACACGATAATGGAAACGGACGAACGGACAGACCGACCGACGCGACAAAGCGAATCCATAATAGACCCCAGGACAAACTTCTTGGACACCATAACCAGTTTAGGCGGGATTGTTCTAAGAATTGATCGAGGAACTGAAAATGTCACTGTAGGCCAACTACAAATATTTTCCAGATTAGGACATACCGACGGCAATGCAGCAGACTGAGGTTTTATCGTTGGCAAAAGCACGACTAATTAACGGATCGAGTCATTGTGGATATTAAATCTGTTATAGAATAATTGTATATTACTGTTGCTTGAATTGAACTTTTCTTTTATTATTCATTTATTTCGGTTCATATTACATAATTAATCTTATCATTATATGACTTGCAATTTTGTCTTTTTAAGTAAAAAGCATAAAATGGTAGCCGTTATTATGATCTGGTTTAATAGTTTTTTATCTTTAAAGTTGAATCGTCTTTAATGGGTAAGTTTTCCAGTAGGTGTTTCATATGTATATAAAGACAGCAGTATTATATAACACTTTTGTGTCTCGTCTAAGAACCAGGTCCCTTCTTTGAAGATCTAGGTAACACTTATATTTTGAACGTCCACGCTATGGCAAGTAGAGATTATAGGTTCACATATTCGTGTCCGGACTATTAGTATGTCATGCATTTAAGACATTCTAAATAACTTGGCACACATGTCTACCACATCAAGATGACGTGCTGTGTACCTCCAAGGTCGGGGGCGTCTGTGGCCGAGTGGTTAAGGTCGTTGACTTCAAACCACTTGCCCCTCACCTCTGTGGGTTCGAATCCCGACAGGGACTTTAGATTCTTCCATGTGAGGACGCTTTCCAGCTAGCTTACGGAACGTCGGTGGTTCTACTCAGGTACCCGTTCGTGCCTGAAATAATGCACGGAAGGGCACCTGAGGTCTTCCTACACCAGCAAAGCTGGCACGTCACGATATGACCTATACTGTGTCGATGTGACGTAAAACCAAACACAAACAAACAAAACCTCCAAGGTCAAGATAAATCTAATAAATTCAAGGTACTTGTGCTCATAAGAGGATGTTTCCAAACTGTATATTTCTCTTAATTATACAAATGGTTCAATTTAATTAGCCATGATGAAAACAACTTGTCCAAAGCCAGTGAAATATATTTTACTCTAAATTCAACTGGAATTCATAAATTTGCAAACCATACACCTTTACAGAATAAAAGAACATGTATGTAAAGGCATCAGAATATGATTTTCTAATTGATTTCTTATGATATGATTTAATATTTTCTGTGATTTCACTGTTATTATATTAATAATGATTGATAAGAACGTGTTGTTACGCGTGATCTACGTGTTTGTGTCAAAACGAATGGAATCTGTAAGATAGAGTAGGTCATTTGAATGGTAAATAAAAGCTTTGTCTGTATTTACTTTTGTCTTTTCGAATATTCAGCCGATTGCCAAAACATTTGTATTTTCTTTTCTATTTCTTTAAGAACACTCTATTTGACTATGCTTCATAATGGTTGTTGCAGCTGCCTGTATGATCTAGTATAATATCGGATCGCTGCTTACAAAAACATCAAGTATAAAAATATGTTAAATAACCTCGTTGAAACTGAATTTGTTTTTTCTCCCATGCATATTTTATAACTTTAAACACACACTTTGGTTATGTATTTGGGTGCCAGTTGGTATCTCAAAAACTACTAAAACGAAAGATTGAAACGTATTTGGGACCATTATGTGCTATATACAAGGCCCGTTACACTAAAATGGATTTTGAAAAAACTATGGCCCTTTTTTGATCTTAGAAAATTCCACATTATCACGACTCTTGTTTTCCTACCGAGCACTAAGAATAATCGAGTGCACTGCTCTTGTTCATTGATAAGTAGCTACATAATACATTTTCTTTAAAAAGAACATTTATTGTAATAACTGGTGCTGTAAACAAAAAAATATGCGAGAATTAAAGATATACTATGCTAAAATTTGATATCAGAAAATATTGATAATTGCTACACAGTCTCTTTGTAAATATGAATAAATGTTGAA
Organism: Ruditapes philippinarum; assembly: GCF_026571515.1. Lineage (NCBI taxonomy): Eukaryota > Metazoa > Mollusca > Bivalvia > Venerida > Veneridae > Ruditapes > Ruditapes philippinarum. The sequence continues at coordinate 102,658 of NW_026859801.1, forward strand.
ATGTCATGTTTAAAACTCTGCACTCTATAGGTTGTCACAATATGAATATATAGTGTCGTTAAAAAACTGGCTTGTTTTTTTAGAAAAAGCAAACTTTGTTTGTCCTATAAAAGAGAACGTGACTTCCAATGCATAGTTTATTCCTTATGAATTTCTATGTTTAAATAAATTTCTTTGATTAAAATATTTTACTCAAAGATGAGCATAGTATATCTTTAATGTTTATCATCGCGAAATATTTTACATTTTGATTCTTAAAAGGTTTAAGTCAAAAGGGCGACAGAAGACGTTCAGAAAAAAATAGCATTTCAATAGATGATATATAACTGACACAAACAGGACATCCACTATAATCCACTATAATCCACTATAACTACCGGCCACCATGATCAAAATGACCCATCAAAAATAAGACAAAACTAGAAATGTGTCTATAAAACACAGATGACACACTCATCCAATGCTACTAGATACAGGTATGTGCCTAGAAACTACATTTCTCAAGTGCGTAATTTGTATCTCTCTATTATTTTGTTATAAAAAGATAAACCCAACACTTCAATAGTTCAGTTGTACATACATGAGCTAAAAGAGAGGATAAAAATCATAATGAACCAAAAAAGATAAAAAGTTAATCAAAGATGCAAGTGTGTTAAAAAGGAATTATTAGATAAAATAATGATTTCAGAAAATGTAACTTGTAATTAAAGAGCGAAGGTAAAGATAAAAATACGGAATGGTTGATAAAAATTTGATGTATTACCGAGATGCACATGCTTATCAACATTCCTGTAAACATTTTGATGAGCTCGAGGACCTTTTGAGTTTCATGTGACACAATTAAAAAATTGAAAAAAAATGACATAATTTAAGGACTATATCTCTAACATTTCAATATAAATCTACACTCTAAATTTCTTTGCTTAACATGCTTATCAACATTCATGTGAAGTTTTTTTTACTCTAACTCCAGCAGTTTTATAGAGAAAGGCGACACAAGTTGAAATTTGCAAATTTTGACTAAGTAAGGGGCCATTACTCTAACAATTCTAAATTAATCCACATTTAAAACGCTGGAGTCACAACACCACACGCTGATCAACATTCCTGTAAAGTTTTTTAACTTTAGCTTCAGTACTTCAGAAACAGGCGACACAACATTTTTGGACGGACGGGCAAACAGCTGGACGGACAAGGGAAAATATAAATGCCAATAGTCTGAGAGGCATAATACAGGACAATCACCGAGGTATACGAGGGTTGTTTGGGAAGTTCTGAGAATTGTTTTATAGCACACGTTGTAGTCGGGTTAGCGTAAATATAAATATATACGCATTTTTTTCAAAATATACTGTACAGTATCTGAAAATATCATCATCATACACACAGAAACTAAAACATAATAAAAATAGTAAATAACCATATAACAAACACCCGGAGCACGCCGACGTCATTTGCAACGTTATGCGACGTTAAAGTCGATCGATCGTCGCACCTTTTCAACGTAATCACCTGCAATTTCGATGCATTTCCTGTGTCGGCTGATCCACTTATTGTATGTTCCCACGTTCCAGCTATCGGTAAAGGACGAGACTATAGCTTGCGTATGCTTAACAAGACCGTCAGCTGAGTCAATGCGTTTTCCACGCACCTGTGATTTGAGCTCCGGGAACACACAGAAGTCCATCGGAGCGAGGTACGGGCTGTATCTTCTTTAAAACGAGCATGCCATCTATACACTGTAGCCGGGCTGCATTTCTCGTATTTTCCTGTAGAATTGATCATTTTCATTGTTTCTGTGGAAGATTTTTCCAGCGCAACACAAAATTTCACGATGCTTCGCAATTCAACGTCACCTATCGACGTCATGTTGTTTACTCAATGGCTCTGGGCAACAACTTTAAAACAATGTTGATCCGTTGAAAATTTAAATAACGTTATGATATTTTCAGGAAATGACGTCATGACATTCCGCTGCTGACCAGCGTTTTCGCGCATTTTTTACGTTATCAAAATTACGAAATATTATTAGTGTAGCGCGTTATACCTTTCTTTAGAGTCGGACTGCTCCGGTGCGGCGTTATAGTGTTGCTATGGTTACTGCTATTTCCGGCTATTATTGTCTGATTCTATTTATTTTTAGGAATAGTTCCGTGATATGCTAATCTTAGTATGTGCAAAATATTACGTCTTAGAAACAAAAAATAAAGGAGATATGACAAAATTCCCAGAACTTCCCGAACAACCCTCGTATGTACAATGTTTGATTTACATCAACAATAAATAAAATCTTGGAACAAAATTGAAAAAAGAAAAACATTTCTAGCACAATTATTACAAAGGGGGAACAATTAAAAAGAACAGAGTTATGGTTCTCAGTTTCTCATGAAATTCCTCTGAGTGATATTTATTTCTTTTTTAGTTAAAATTAAGTTCTTTCACCTTTGTCTCGGAGCAGATGAATGGACAATCTGACCAATATGTACACCCTATCTCTATTAGGAGTATAATATACAGTGTCTTTATCCCTTTCTAAATTCTGATTTTGTAAGTGGTCAGGAATTGTTAAAAGATAAGTATCTTGTTCAATAAGATGCACGTTTGTACATGCGTCTATAATAAAGTATAATTTCTTTCGTATTTAATCATTCATGTGACATAATTAATATAAATCATAATTCAAAACTGCCACTGAAGGTGATTCATACTCTCATCCACCACTTTCAACTATTTGATATTGGAGTTTTCTGGAAATTTATCTAAACCTATATTTCATGGTGTTTCATTCGTGAATAATTACCATTAATTGCCTTGCTAAAATAGTATAATAATCGGCTAAACATGATTTTTTGTAAAAACAAAAGGGCAGATAACAAAGAAAACAATAATTTTTCTGACTCAAAATTGAATAAAAAGACATCAAATTTCATTTCGTTCTGTTGTTAACTTACCATACGGAAAATACTCAACCATTACAGTAACACGCAAAACTTAATAAGCGTCTAGATGATCATGATCAAACAGGAAATCAGTATCACAAGACGCTTTTAACTTCAGTTAAATTTTCTGCGCCATTGCAGTCGGACACGTGTTTTGTGGTCTCTTTCCTTTTCATTTTAGTGAACTGTTTTGAGGAATTATTTGTTTTATTTTATAAGTATAATATGGCAGAAGCCGTGTTAGTTCAGGAAAAGGAGAAATTATCTGAAACTGATTCGGAAATTTCGTCTAAAAATAGTACGAAAAAGAAAACATCGTCGAGGGGTAAGTCATCTGCTAAGTCTAAAGACTATGAAAATTTATTGGTTTTCTTAGAGAAGAAATTGAATGACAAGTTTGAGGAGCGTTTTTCTTCTTTTGACTCTAAGTTAGACATGTTGACAAATTTGTTGTCTAATAATATGTCTCAGGAAGGGAACGAGGACACTTGTATTGCTCAGAAAAGTTCCCAGTCTTTACGTACACAGGTCACAGACGAGGCAATTAGTGCTGCTCGCAGACCACTTCTATCCCTAGATAACAGCTTAGAAAGAGATTATGGTATTGCACCTGATAGGGGTGTACATTCACAGATTGCGCCTGATAGACAGACATTCAGTGGCTTTCTTGGGAGAGCAAGTTGATCCAGGTTCTAGCAATCGTAACAGCCGTTTCAGTAAGTATGTGACTTTGACTGAAGAGGAAAGAAATAAATCATTTTTGAATATGTTTGGTGAAGATGAACAAACTAGAAAGTTAAAACCTGATGTAGGACTTTTAGATGACTCTCAAGTGAACATTCTATCTCAATCTTACAGAAGTGAAAACCCTGATAAATTAACAAGTTTTAAAGACAGTTACAGGTATGATTTTCCAGTACATGAAAGTTTCGAAAGTTTTTTTCAAGTACCTAAATTAGATGATACGGTTGAATCATTGTTGATCAAAAAATATGGACACAATGCAGCTTTTGGCCATGCTCCTTCTTTGTTTAGTAAATCTATGCGGTCAATGGAACGATTGGCATTTCATGGATAGATGGCTTCACGCATGTGTATGATTATGTTTTGTTATTTACAGCAGATTTTGTGTTCCCTGTTAAAATGTTTACAACAGAAATATTGTAACTTGGATTTGGCTGTTCAAATGACAAGAGATGTTTTAGCTATTTCAACTAAAACTCTTGATCAGGTGGCTAGAACTGGCGCCTTTAATCATCTTTTGCGAAGAAATGCTGCTCTTCATGATACAGGCTTGAATGATTTGAAAGATTATTCTTCGACAATTAGCACTCTACCTCTCACAGCGGAAGGGGTGTTTGGGTCTACTTTTGATAAGAAGTTGAAAGCCAAACAGGAGCGAAACAAGTAGATTGCTGAGGTATTACCAGATAGTATTTTTAGACAGGCTAAATCACCTTCTGTTTGTATAAGAGGAAGTTCACTCCCAACAAAGAAAGGAGTTCTAAGAAACCAAAATATGAAGAGAAGTCATCCAGTGGACCTCGTAACTATTCTTCATATTCAAGTGGGGGTTTCAAAATCCCACGTTTGGGCTATAACAAGCCAGTGCAGAAATCAAAGGTGAGTTCCTTTCGTAATAGAAAATCATTTTCAAATAAAGCATGACGAGAAAGTAATGATGATGTTTCCCCATTTACCTGTTGGCGGCAGGCTAAAATATTTCATAAATCAGTGGGAAATGATAACAGACGACAAATGGGTGTTGTCAACCATCAGAAATGGCCTCAAACTGGAATTTACTCAAATTCCAAATTTTACAGGTATAGGAATTACAAAGGCACCTCCAGATCAGATGAAACTTATTTACTTGGAGGTGGAAAATCTTTTAAAAAAAGGGCTATAGAAAAAGTTCCATTGCAGGAACTAATGGACGGTTTCTACAGCAAGTTTTTCCTTGCCCCAAAAAAGAATTAGACCAGTAATCAATTTAAAGCCGCTAAACAGATCCAAGGTGAAACACCATTTCAAAATGGACACACTGTCGAAAGTTCTAAATTTAGTCAAGAAAGACCAATTCAGTTTCACTTTAGATCTAAAGGATCCTTATATGCACATTCCAATTCACAAGAATTACAAAGGTACCCTCGTTTTTGCATAAACAATCAATGTTACCAATTCACAGCATTATGTTTCGGTCCAAGTCAGGCTCCACGATCATTCACAAAAGTAATATCAGTAGTTGCAGCATATTTACGAATTTTAAATGTCCACCTAGCCTCGTATCTAGACGATTGGCTAGTAGTGAAATCTCAAAAGATAGCACTGCTGTCAGATCAAAAGACGACAGTCAGTTTGCTCCTCCAGTTAGGTTTCATCATAAATGTAGAGAAATCTTCTCTAGTTCCAAAACAAGTAATCATTTACCTTGGCAGTGTTTTCAATCTAAAGTTAGGTTTAGTGTACCCGACTCTAGAAAGAATCACAAAATTGGAGGAAGCTATCAGGTTATTAATTCAAGGCAAAAACAGTGCCTTCCAGTTTCTGCATGTGTTAGATCTAATGGCCTCATGCATAGAAATAATACCTTTTGCCCGTTTACATATGCGTCCTATTCAGTTGCATCTACTTGCTCATTGGAAACCAGTTTCCAAAGACATGACAAGTCTTTGTTATCTAACATGTGACTTGTGGAATCTGGCAATAAAACACAACTTCACAAGCAGCTTATGTTGCGGGCAAAATGAATTTGTTGGCAGATCATTTGTCGAGGGTCAAAATTCGTCCATCGGAATGGACATTGAACAATCAAATAGTTCAAATGCTGTTCAAACGTTGGAGTACACCGATGATGGACTTGTTTGCCTCAGTTCACAACCACTAAGTCCCAATATTTTGCTCATTGTATCAAAACAGTCAAGCATTAGCAATAGATGCTCAGTGTCATGGGAGAGAATGATAGCATATGTGTTTCCTCCCATTTGCCTAATTCCAAAAGTTCTACAACACATGTCTCAGTTCAATTGTCAAATAATTTTAATAGCACCTCAGTGGCCACGTCGTCACTGGTACACAACTCTACTTCAGTATCTGATTGCACCACCGGTTCGTCTTCCGGTTCTCAGGGAAATGTTGGTTCACCAAAAACAAAGATATATCATCCATCTCCAGAAATTTTCAAACTAACAGCTTGGTTGCTCTCAACAGAAATTTCAAACCAAAAGGCTTTTCTAAGGGAGTTAGAAAATTACTCACAGCCTCATAGAGAATTGGAGCTCAAAAAGACTATGGATGTAAATTCAGTAGCTGGTGTAGTACAAGGAATAAAGATCCCTTTACTGCATCTTTAAATGATTGTGCCGAATTCTTAACTTTCTTATTTCATAAAGGCTTGCAATACAGAACATTTGCTGGTTATCGCTCAATGCTCTCGGCTGTACTACCTCCTGTTGATAATATTCTGATCAGACAGCATCCATATATTATTAGATTACTCAAAGGGGTTTTTAATTTAAGACCGCCTGTTTCTAAATTGGCACCTGAATGGGATTTAGGAAAAGTCCTCAAAATGCTGAAACTTAGTCCTTTTGAACCTTTACATAAAACTTCATTGAAATGTCTAACCTTCAAAACTGTTTATCTTACAGCTACTACAACGTTCAAACGATGCTCGGACCTCCAGTCGTTAAGATTAGGAGAGGGTAATGTGACTGTACATAGTGAGGGAATTATGTTTTTAAGGCAAGGTTTGTCTAAGCAGGACAGGCCACATATGGGAAGAAATATTTGGGTTCCAGCTTTCAAATGTGACAAAAAGTTAGATCCAAAGAGACCTATAGCTATTTACTTGAAGAAAACTGAATCTAAACTTCAAGATGAAACTAGTCTATTCATTTCTTATGTGAAACCACACAAGTTTCTAAACAGACTTTAGCAAAATGGATCGTTCAAACTATTCAGATGGCATACAATACGTCAATTAAAGTGACAGCTCATTCTACTTGGGCAATAGGTACCTCTTGTGCCTTATTTAAAGGTGCTAGTTTATCATCAATTCTGGAAGCAGCAGATTGGAAAAAAGAATCCACATTTATTCGTTTTTATCTGAGAAGAATTAATCCCAGTGTTTTAATGTAGATACATTATTTTCCAGAGGAATGTTAACATCTTCTGCGTGTTGCTGAGAGATAGAAAATGTATGTTAAAGATGTTTCTAGACACAAGATATAGATTAGGAAGAAAATACACCCACCTCCAGCTTTGAGGTAAACTTTGTAATCTATCCTAATGTATTTTCGTATGGTAAGTTAACAACAGAACGAAATGAAATTATAAAATTTGTTTATCAAATTGTAATTTTATGAGTGAAGTTGTTAACTAACCATACAACTACCCACCCTCCTCCCCAGTATTTTCTATTAGGGACTGCAATGTCGCCTAAATATATTTAAGTGAAGTTAATAACGTCTTGTTATACTGATTTCCTGTTTGATCATGATCATCAAGACGCTTATTAAGTTTTGCATGTTACTGTAATGGTTGAGGAGAACTAAATCCTAATGTATTTTCCGTATGGTATGTTAACAACTTCACTCATAAAATTACAATTTGATAAACAAATTTTATAATTTTTTAGACAAAAGATAACTGCATCTTGATAAAAAGGTGATTTATGACGCAAGGTCATTGTAAGTCAACTTGAAAGTCTATCCTGAAAGACTGTTTGTTGTGTCCATGTTTATAGACAAATTCGTTTATGGATAACTTAGCTATCGCCAATTCGGTACATCTTTTGGTGATATTTTCTAACTTAGAAAATTCATATAATTATGTCAAACTTAAACTATCAAAAAAAACTTCACACGCACCCGCCCACGCACGCACGCACACACACGCACGCACGCATGCACACACACACACACTCACAGACGCATTGTAATTTTGTATTGAAATGCCATTTTGTCCAGGTATATATAATTACCATATACTATTGTCAATCATAGCAAACAAAAATGTGGATGTCAGGTCAAAGTTAGTTTGATCTTCATAAATGTTTTGTCTTTAAAGATGTTGAGTCTAAATATGAAGGCAGTCCATTCATAAACTAGAGCTGCCACAGGAGTGACGAATACTCCAACATGATCTCTTTGACACAGCCTATTTGGTAGTAAAATTTATAAAACAAAAATAATTAAATCATTAAAGGTGACCTTGATTCTGCACAGAAATGGTATGGGTTATGCAAATTGCCTTGTTAATGTAAACATTTAAATCAAGTTAAAACATCTTTAAAATAAAAGGATTTCTAAACTAATTGTCTGATAATTGAACTTTGCCTTGAGCCAGCATGACTGTGACAATGCTTAGGTATGTCCAAGTTTCATGGAAATCCATCAAGGGGTAACGGACTTTGAACCAGCAGAGTGGTGGCATGAGTTCTCTTTGTTGCATGGTCGTCGGTATGTCCGTATCTGAAACATGTTTGTAGTTTGTGTATAGCGACATTTTCAGTTCCTAGATCACTCCTTATTATTGTCGGAACGATCCCGCTGGTAATGGTGTCCAAGTAGTATTTTGCAATAACCTGTGGAACATTATTACTGGTTGCAACTTCATCACGCAGACTTTCACATGACTTTCGTTCATTGAACGCCGCCTTTCCTTGTTGATCTTGTTTATCATATTTCACGACTGTATTCGTCAACGGCGGTATGAAGTGCAACCCAAAGGGCTTTTATCGCATCAATCAATGTGGCATACGCGGTTTGGACCCAGACACGAATACTTCCTCTGCAGAAGCCGCTTAAGTTTTCTTCTTTCCATGCCATATTGATCTGCTATCCACATCTATCTTATCACTGTTGAACGATGTATATTCAGGCTATATTTAAGTTTTAAGTCTTTTCCACTTTGCTTTATTACCAATACATTTACCACTCTCAGATAGTTCTCCAATAAATGTACAAAACAATATCTTCATTGTTCGCCTTTGAAAAGTCTCTAAATGATTACTTTTAAGTGACGATAACTAACTTTTATTCCATTAATCAACAGAAGACCAGCTGATATCTCTTTGTATTTATATCCCACCGAGAAATAATGAACTATCAAATCCATAATCGTTTCTTTATTTAAAATACGTTCTCCTATTGCCAATGCAGTCAACGCCATAGAAATAATGATGAAAGATAACACCAGCATCTGCAATTAGATGAAACAAAACAATTACTTACTACATTATACATTATACACGCACATGCAATTCTGACAAACAGATGCAGAGAGATTGAACCCTGTTGTATATTTCAAAGATGATTTTAAAATAAAAACGTCTGGTTTAGACCCCGGTGACTAATTTAGGAAATAGCCAGATTTATGTGTTCTAGATCTCAATATATTTTCTTTGTAAACCAACAAATATGAATTATTTTCCAAATTATTATTTTAACCGATTTATAATGAAAATAATGATATATTTAAAACTTATATAAGTAAAAGAGCACTAACCATTTTTTTCATGCAACTTCTAAGCTATCCAATATGGCGACAAATGATGTCACGGTCACGTGGCATTTACGTTTAAGTTTGAATGGTGAATTCTAAAGATGACATCGTATATTCGTGATGTTGAAAACGTGAATTCATGAAGTTGAAATCGTGAATTTCAGTTTCACTTTCAGTTTATTTCTAGTAATATAGGCCTCAGGCCAAAATTACAAAGTACAACAATACAATCAAACAGTAGAGTGATAAATTGCAAATACATCTGTAACTAGGGGTAATGAATTGAATTTGTAAATAATTATACAGTATTTAGCTCTTTCTTTCTTACATTCATTGGATAATATATATATTCAGCAATAGATATTACTTCATTTGTTATTGTTGATGACATGAGAGAATAAAATAAATGGTGGGAATATTGATGTAACCTTGTATCTTTTAAATAGACAGCTCTGATATCGTTATATAGTGAACATTCAAAGAAAAAATGATATTCATCCGCAATAACATACATAGTTGTCTTTAGGCAATGAAAGCAATATCTTAAATCTCTATCTATTTCAATCTCTATCATAAGATTATGACATGAACAGAAGCTCTTCTCTACTTATATGCTAAATCTAAACTTAATTATCGTTCAATATTAAGTAACGTCTTTGTAATGAAATGCTATTTGAGAAGAATCAACTGCATTATGCCAGTTTTGTGAATAACAATCAAATAAGTGTTGCTAAAACATATTAATGAAATTTAAGTCATCACCGATATCATGGGAGATCCGTACGTATCCAAAACCAAATTGAAATGGCATATCTTTAATGTTGCCAGCCCATGTTTTCCGTCCAGATTCGTGTAGTCGTTTTAACATCAAACAAGGTTAGCTTTTAAAAAAGCTAGTAGCGACTTGCTTCGTAATTTATTTATAGGGGTGTGTTTAAATGTAAAAATGACAGTTCAGTTAGCTGAAGAGACTTCAGCGAACATCAAAAGAAAAGTGACATATAAAGTTGTGTCAATAAAACCGACTATAACAAATGTTATGTTCAGATGCCAAAACATGATCATTAATAAACGATAAATTATTTACAGAAACGCATTTATCAAAATTTTTATTCACCGATCGGTGTATGATTAAATACATCAATTTTTGTATTATGTACCAATTTGTGCATCATGCACTAACCTGGCAATATACTAGACCTGATAAAGTTATGGAAGCCTGTTCTCTCAGTTTAACAAATAGGAATATGACTATATATGAAGATGCATGTAAACAGATAGAATGAAGTCCCTATGTCTATTCACATTTAATTTATGGCCTGTTGACCTTGACCCAAAAATGTTAGATAGGTAGAATTCATAAAGATGTCTCTTTATACGAAAAGACACAAGTCCTAAAGTAAACACAGATTGTCAATCAATTCAGCGAGAAAGGCCGGGATCGTATTTAAAAAATATAGGGATCCCGGAAATTGACCTGTCTCAGAAGATGTTTTCAGATAAGCCGGGATCGTATTAAAACATATAAGAATCCCGGGAATTGACCAGTTCAAGAATATAGTTTTCAAAAAAGCAGGGATCGTATTAAAAATATATAGAGATCCCAGGAATTGGCAAGTTCAAGAATATAGTTTTCGAAAAGCTGGGATCGTATTAAAACATAAAGGGGTCCCGGGATTTGACCAATTCAAGAATATAGTCTTTGATTTTTCCAATTAATTAGGCATATAATTATAAGTATTGTGATTTCCGCATTTTCCATTTTCACCGAGAGCAAAATAGTTTGTTGTATTTTAACTTGTACAGATTCAATCTTACCAACATAATTATAACCCAAGATTTTCTGAGGCATAACACAATATAGGTTTTACAATTGAATCACAAATTTTGAACATATCAATAGGATCAATGTAACCAAATTGTCTTTGAAAATTGAATATACAAGCAGAAGCTCTTAATTCCTTGTAGTGCAAGCATCTCTTGTGTTTTAGATCACACTAACTTTGGATGTGAAAAATACACCTAAATATTTGTAAAATGGAACAACTTCAATAGGTTCATTATTAAACAACCATTCTTTAGTTTGTTTCAAAACACCCGCTATTTCTAAAAAATAATGATTTTCGTTTTACTTAAGTTTATCTTCATCTTAACAGATTTACAATAATCTTCAATATAATTTGATTTGCTGCTGTAGATTAACAACGGTGTCAAAAAAGCTAGACTCATCATCAGCAAACATAAGAGCAATTAACTCTTCAATGTCATTGGATACGAAAATACCTCTGTTACATTTGTCATGCAGAAAAAGTAACTAGATCATTAATGAAAAGTGAAAATATTATCGGACACAGCACAGCCTGCCTTGTTCCATTATTACATGAGAAGAAGCTTGTAAGTTTGTCATCAACTTTAACACATGATTTAAGTTTTGCATACATAGATTTTATTATCATTAAAAAATTTTCAATTGATCTTATTTCTAGAAAAAAGCGTCCCATAATTTTTGATGCTGAAAAACTGCCAGAAGCTTTGATAAAATCTATGTACACTGCGAAAAATATACTGATATCTCGACGGAATATACTCAGAGGTCCAGTATTTTTTGACATTAATACGGTGCGTGTACGGGATGTATTTTTGTCGAAATAACGGACAAGCTATTATACGAGTCCAGTATATAGAACACCGGGTATACGGGAAGTTCCGTATATGCATCAGGCATATACGGAATTCCGTTATTTGCCCCATATACATGTACGTATATTTGTTCGTACTTTTGAAGATATAACGTAGAATAAAATCCCGTAGCGGAATTTATCAAGGTTGTTATTTCCTAATTATACAATAAAATATCCAGGGATATAACGGATCGTATTTTCTACATATACAGAGGAGTATACGGACTCGTATTTTCTACGTTATACAGAGGATATACGGAACCTTTATATTTCTACATATACAGAGGATATTACGGAATCGTATTTTCCACATATACAGATGATATACGGAATCGTATATTTCTGCATATACAAAAGATATACGGAATCGTATTTTCTACATATAAAGGCGAAATATACGGAATCGTATTTTCTAACATATACAGAAAGATATACGGAATTGGTATTTTCTACAGTTATACAGGGAATATACGGGAATTCGTATTTTCAATATATACTTGGGATATACGGAATTGCATTTTTAGTTTTACACAGGGTATACAGAACTGTATTTTCGGAGATAAAAGAAGGTACAGATAATATTCAAAAGCATGCATTAACATATAAGTGACAACCTATACATGACCGAAATGCAGGCTTGTACAATAGAACATGTTTGATTACACATTGTGAATGGGAACTGTAAAGTCATATTTGCGTAAGAACTTTATTCTTCACAATTGGAGTATTTCAAATAATAAAGTTAAAAACCAAATCGAGTCACTCTTTAAATATTTATTATTTCTTAAACATATATTCAATATGTATACATATATAAACAATAAATAACATGTCTTCAACAGTCATATATTGTTGTAAGCCTTATTCTAGAGGGGACACATTTAATGTCAGGCCTTGCAACGGAATAGCGATATACCGGTATTGTTGCGATACAGAGTCATGTAATACGTACACAGTGCAACCAACATCCTCACCGCTCGATATTTTCTTTAAAGATCGAATTATACATGTACATGTTTCGATATTTTCAAAGCCGTAACCTTTTATGAATTGCATGTTGTTTAATCTAGAACAAACTATACCAAACTTTGAAGTTCTTTTCTGTTTATCTTAACAATGATTTTTATGAGCCACTTATATTTACACCCATAAAACATTTTAAAAGATATTAATATCATTTTTTTTCGTTGTTAACATTCACATATTATTTTAGGAAAATGAGTCTCATAATACACAAATTGATTTTATAACAGTTAAAGTTTTATTATAATAACCATCAAAACTAAAAATCCGTATTCACTGAAATTCGACATTCAAAACACTGTTCTTAAAAAGGCCACTTAAAAATATAATCAATCATCTATAATAGGAATGTTAGTAGACCAGTGTTAACGGTGTCTATTTCTTGACGAAGGAAATATGTTTCTCCAGATATTACAATCATCTTCAGCATGTGTGTAATCTGAAAATAGAGACGTTTAATCCTGTTTTAAACAGTGTCATGAAAATAGTCATTATTGCACAACTTTTCAAAAAGGGACTATAACACAAGCATTTTATTTAAGCGTATACATATATACATTTTTCTTTCTTACGCAAATTCAAAATTATTTCATATTATTTAGTGATAAGATGTCATTTTATTAAGCGACAATTAACACAGGACTTTAAATGAAATGATTAATTCTAATGACGGATGATAATATTATATTTTATGATATAAAACACTTTCGAATCTATATATAAATTTCACACATTTTATATGATTAGTACTAAATTATATTTAGTACAAAAATTTAATCATTGTTATTGGGAAAGTGCTGACATCCCTAATTATTTTTTGGTATTAAGTTAATTAATTCATATTTAAAGATGCATTGTAGTGCGATATGATAATAGAGAATCATTTAGTTCTCTGAAAAAATACAAGGTTGTAACTGAATATGATAACTCGAGGATGATAGCTCGTAAAGTTACCATAACTAGTTATAAACTAGCATGAACTCCAGATCGATAAGATTCCGAGATATGGACAAACAATAGATCATTCAAGCTCTTTATATGTTAAAATTGCGGGAATACCACAGTTTATAACCTCTCTGCGATTAATATAAAAAACGTAAATTTCTTAACCAAATTTGGCCTGTTATTTTGTTTGTTTTCCAGTTTCCAATTATTTAAAAAACTTCATCTTCATCACAACTTTCCACACGACAACGACCTATATTGAATACCCTTCTAATATTTAACAATAATAGTGTGTTTATAGTTTATTAATTATGTTTTGTTAAGACCTGTTAATTAACTTATGGTTAGTTTGACTCAATCCTGAGAATCTCTTACAGTGTGACATCACTTAAAAAAGTTTGATAATTCTCAACAAAATAATCAAAATAATCCTCCCTTGCCCTCGCTCACCCGCGTGTTAAATCCTTTGGTAAGTATGAAATCCAAATTTCCAGAATTAATAATATATATACGTATCAGTAGTGTTGACAATCGCATAAAATAACATAGGAAATATTTTGTGAGTTTAATTAACATAATGCCTCAATGACTCGGAAAAGTATTACGTGCGACGATTGATAACCATTTACCCATTATACAATCGCCAATAAGATATTCGACAGTGACGCACAAAAATTAATCTGTTGCTTTTAGTATATATAATTAAGTGACGAGGTGGTTTCAAGTTCCACTATCCAGGTGTAAAACACAATCTATTCATATTTTGCCTCGTCCGTTTATTAATAAATTCATAAATGCTACGCTATTTTTGGTTATAATTAATTTAAGTGCAAACTTATACGAATGCCATAGATACTTGCTTTGCCAGGACTGGTTTCAAACCTAGTTTACCAAAAGATTTGCAGCGAATTAAATCTCTCTTCACTTTTTGTGGGCAAAAGTACTAATGACATAACTTTCATTTACTTACACAGGGAAGGGGTGGGTGGGACGGGTGGGGGGGTCCTGTTTACTGCACACTCGTTCTTTACCTTCGTTTTTGGGGCGGGCGGTCCCCGGCGTGAAAATTTTCGCTGTTTCAATCCTCCGCTGCGGAGAGACATTAAGAGAATTAATTCCTCCAATCTTTTGTTTTTAATTTTTTCTATGCTTTTGATTATAAATTTAATGTATCATGCGTAAATTATTACATGTTATATTCTAATGTTGAACGATCAGTATTTAACGCATTTGACCTTTCAAATAAGCTAACAGTGTCTATTGGCGGCCTGCATAGGTTTTTATCGCCCCATTTACGCCACACTCCCGGTAAAAATAAAAACTCTTCCCTGACTGTTATCGACTGTTAAAGAAAAAATGGTTGTCTATACAAGGGTAAAAATCACTTATCACTCTGTACATGTATATTAAATTATCAAATTTGCCATACAAACAAAACTGCCTTTATATCCCAATTCAATTTTTCTACATGGTTAAAAATAAAAAAAAAAATAATGGAAAAGACAAATGCCAACAAAAGTGAGCTCGAAAACTTTGATTAAATTTAATGTGTATGCACATTTCTAATGATCTTTACTAACTTTGCATCAAAGGACATTTTTCAAATCTGTTTCTAATCTTACCATTATATTCGCTTCTGAAAACCTGTTTTACATATTCAGACCAAAGGTGTGGTTTAACTTTAGTGTACATGTACCAAAAAGAAAATTGTAAACGTCACTCTTCACATTATTCTAAAGGCGGGGCGCCACTTACTCGCTTACGTTCCACCATTTTGAATAGATAAAAAAAATACAATATCATTAATCATTATTGAGCCGCTTGTCTCGAAGGCGGATCTACCAATGTGGTATGAACTCATTAGCATAGTGGGTTTTTTGGCGTGACCAACATGTGATCCATTACCAAACCTGCCTCAATTCCGCCGGCAGTCTGATCAGATCCATGCTGTTCACATTACAGGACCCTATTAACAAGTAAATTAAAACTAATAGCGAAACAGCATGGAATCCTGACCAGACTGGCGCGGATGCGCAGGCTGGTCGGGATCCATGCTGTCGGCGAACCCAAATATATGTTGGTTTGTTCTATGACAAGCAGCCTCATATAAAGTTAAGATTTAAACATGTAAGAAAGTACAAATTTATCTTTTTTGATACAGTAATTATGTTTTAGAAATGAAAACTATTCTACATAAACAATGGCTTTGCACACCGGCTGACAATCTTTATTATTAAAACCATCTCTCGTGCGTTGGAAGTTGTTAATCTAAGATTTAAAATACTTGATTATATGCATATAATAAGTTAATGGATGGTTTTAGCATTTTTCAATCATGCCGAAGGCGCCAGCAAAATGGCTTAAAATGCCTAATTGACGTCATTTGATGAAAGCGTGTGTAACATCATATCCACCTTAAAAATATTGATTGATTAAGATATAAAATTCAATAAGAGAGGAACCAATGTATTTATAATTTTAACCCCATTTATTCATGTTCAAAATAAATTGCGTGTTAATTAAGGAAATTGACTTTTGCCTTTCCTGGAGGAAAAGAATAAACACATCTGTCAGTATCGGATCGGGAATATATGGAGTCTGGGTAACTCTTCTTTACAGACTCAGTACCTCGCTTTATTGTCTTATTTTATTCACAAAGTACAACACATGAATTATACGTGAACTTACAATCTTATATAACTTGCTTACCCATTCGTCGGATACCCACGTCCGAACCATAAACATTATTATGTTATGGTGACATGTTTATCAAATCGTGTGGGTATTCGCACGATGTTGCTTACCATTACTTTGCTTCATCTATAATTGTCTTGTAAAGATGGCACAGTTTCATTTCCTGGAAGATTTTAAACACCGCTTACTCACTGTTTCCCTGAAAAAATCATTTTAAATATTACTTATACACAAAAATATAATTATTAATAAAAAAATAAATAAGTTCACATTGAAAAATATTTTCATTAATTGCTATCACATGTTGCGAATAGTGTTATATACTGTAGAAAACATTGTTTTCATTTTTTTTTGTGCATGGTAAGTTTTGTGTTTTGTTTAAAAAATGTTTTCAGTTGCGTGCGTGGGCGTGTGTTAACAATTATTCGCTTTATGTAAAATATAAGATCAAAAATATGGAAATGTCGAAAATTTTGTGATGTTACAAAGGCTCAATTACAGTTTAAATTTATGTGTAAACGAAATATTAAATTAACTGTAACTCCTCATACAGGCGCTTTGTTTAGGTGACTGACTCGTGCTATACACCTTATAGCGTAATGTTTATCTTAAAAAACTAAACAAGAAAGTTTTATAATGTAATAATATAATAAAAAAAATATTCAAATTTTTAAATATGGGTCCAATTAAAAAAATCAAAATTGTAATGTTGAAAAAAACTTCAGTTCTAAGGTATGGGCGCGAATTTAAAAATACTGGAAAGGATATATCCTGATGAACCCGTAGACTATAATAACCCAAGAATTATCCGAAATGGAAACCCCAAGAGTTCTGTCGTTTCACTTTGATATTGCCGAATATGATCCCATCTATTCTTTTTTCCGGGTGAATGCTAACAAGTGAGCGAAAACAAAAACCCAGTTTAAAACTTTCTAGTCGGTTGCGATATTTTATATTCATCGAGTTAAAATTCTTAACACCGACGAGGAGAGCAGGGCTCCGTGAATCTTAGCTTAGTATCTCAATTATAAAATAATACTACTGTCTATTTTGTACGGAAACGTTTAGCGACCACCCCTATATGTTACTTAAATCACCACAAATTAATTTTTTTGACAAAATTTCTATTTTATACATATTTACTATACCTCCAACCACTTTTCAGCAAACTTATCTTCTCGATCTGAGATTTAATATTAACATTCTAGTAATATTACAAGACCCTCTGGCATCGCTCCTGCTATATAAAACTAAGATATGTGTAAAGACAAATTCTTATTGGTAACATACGATACCTTATATATTTGGAGTTTATTTTGAATCTTTGATAATTATCTCTTACATCATTTACTCAATCTTGCTGTTTAATTATGGCGTGCGATTCACCAAAATTTTATGTGACATTTTTCTGTTTCATTTATATGTTATATTGTTATATTATAGTGAGGTTTTGTACCTTCCGGCATACCTCTATCATATAATCAAATATAATATATAACATTTATTTTAACATATGCACATATACTATTTTTGGATAATGAGGACTCTCATAAAAAAACTCTCTCACCACCAGCTTAGAAAGCCCTTTTTTTATAAAGATATATATAAAAACTTTTGTTTGAGGCTGCCTTTTGAGATAATTCTCTCCCTTAGATGTGGATTGTATAATCTGTAATAACCTTGTTGCTTCAGGCGATAGTGTTTACAATGCTCAAATTAAAGATTATCATAAAAGGACGCAAACCTTTCCGTGGTTTTTAAGATAACATATTGATAATGCATAACCGAAGGTGCTAGTGAGAGTTAGTAACTGATGTAAAATTTAGGTTATCATAGAAAACCATTATATTCTTTGTAAGATATATTGAATATATATTACTTATAGGCTTAAAACTACAACTTCTGACAAATTTACCATTTTTGAAATGTATGTACAGAGTTAATGATACATTGATAACAAATATTATTAAAAGATTACTCACTTATTGTTAATTATGAGACCATAGATCCCAAAGCTTAATGTCTCGATATTTGTCTTATTTACGATGTGTGGACACGAGAAAAAGTCAATAAGACCTCATTTGTTATTTTAACTAAAATAAGTGTATGAAGTCAATTGAATTCGAGTAATATTGTAAATCATATTTTACGATACTTGTTTTAATAATGCTTAATTTCGTCACGTTTCTCTTTATCTTTTTTGGTTTATCAGAGATCATATTTTAACCATGTGTATTACATGCCAATTATATAAACTACTTTTAACTTTTTTTTTGATCAAAAGTGGATACAACATAAAGAAACAGCATTGCACTTTCTCAATATTAAATAAACCTTTAGTAATTTTCCATGCGCAATACATATTAATGACAAAACTATAACAAATATCATACTATAAAAAAAAGTCATTTTTGATATATAATGATCAATTATAGAGGTTGATTGTGATCGTCTATGGACGCTTGTCTCGCTCCGTGTAAAACATTTTAGACTATCCAGGAAGAAAGATAGTGGGGGGGGGTATTAACAAGTTTTAATTATGAATAAAATACTTACCACTGTCGGCTATCTGTATAGACATTTGCCTTAACTATACGAGATATGATAAAGTGCTAAGTCATAATGGCTTTGTATTAAACTGTAAATAAACCACATTCTGACAAATATTTTTCAAGTTTTTTTCATCACATCTTATTGTATAATGATTTAATGAAAACACTAAATATTTGTTTGCTTTTTTTCAGATTTTTATATCAATTTTAAGAGACTAGGTTAATAATAAATCTAAGAAATATTTATAAAACAAAAACATTGTGTTACAGAAACTTTAAAAAAGCTGTAATAAAAAATTAAAAAGCACGGCGGAGTCTTTAAAAAACTCACTTATGTTTGCATCAAAATAATTGGGGATTTTATATTTTGGGAATATTAAAAAACAAGTATTCTGCACGGTTGAAATAATTATTCAATAGGACTGAGAAAGACAAAATTTTATCTAAAAAATTTTATAAACATATTTCTTTAGAAGTACTAAGCAAATGTTCTTTTAAAATATGTTAATTTGTTCAAATCTGATAATTGTTCTTATTATTAATTGTTTATTATTATAAATTTAAATTACAAAAACAACTACCCTCATTTTGCGTGTATCAAAATTTCTTTACCATCAAAATAAAGTAAAATACATCCTTACGGCTGTTGTTCTTGTCCGGATACTATCGCATCATTCTGTCCGCACCCCTGTATTTTATGGTGATAATTGAGATCGCATCCAAGATTATTAAATGTCCAATCAGTTTGGGGTTCTGGGGGGTGGAGTGTCGGGGTGATGGTGTGGGCGAGTGGGGGACCAAATCATTAGCATAAGATTAGGTCGTGTCACACATTGCAATCGGGTATTAATACCATTGATCATCCGAATCCATTTCCATGGCGCCTCCTCGTGATTTACTTCTTCCGAATAAAATCATTGATATGGTTGAATTAGCCAGAAATCTTATGTGTTCTCATTACTCAGAGATATCCTTTCATCCACTTTAATTTAATACATCCTTCAACAATAAAGTGCTTTCTCAATTTTTTTCATCTGGGGTTATTAATTATTATCATATAGATAATCCTCCGTTGTTTGTGTGAACGTTAGTATGTGTGTCTTCTCTTCTTACCCTAAAGGAAGTTATTTTGTGCACTTAACAAATTAAGAATGCCCTTTCATTTTTTTGCATTTTTTAACACAAAATTATTAATAAATAACAGAGAGTACAGTGTATGATAAATCACTAGCTATTCATAAATACATCGTACACTGCTCCTTCCTCTCAGTCTAAATTAGGGAGTGAGTCAATACTCATCTGGCTTTAATTTATCGTTGAACCTCATCGCAAAACAAGTGCTGATCATAAAAAACTAGTCCCTTGTGAAATTGTTAATTTTACCTTTTACGCTTAGTTTGCCCATTGTTTTCTCGGTTTTAAGACACCCACAAACTCAGTGTTTCGAACATTTTTCCTAGAAACGAGAGACAAATCAGCTGTTAAGCACCATGTAAATAAGCCGCGCTCTGATCTCGACACAACATATTCTCTCTACACGCCTTATTCTAGAATCGCATGGTGATCTTACCAATTCTCAGATTTAATATTATAAAATATAATTTAAAACTCTGCGTCCACATTATCGTTTTTCTGGACGCCAAATTAGTCTAGATATAGTCTGCTGGAGATACTGAATAATTTCCATCATTTCTAATTACGTGTTTTCATATTAATTCTGTTGATTTTACATCTTTTTCGCGCCGCGCTATTCTCTGACTTGGTTTGTATGTGGAATTTGTTATTTCTCAAATACTGCCCCATTAAACAGTTGAGTAACAAAACCCAACTCTTCATTCTCATTTGGGTTGTTTTTGAAAACGCTAGTGTGATTTACCGCGCTTTCGTTGTAATAATAGCACCTTCTCAATCATTAGTATAATGCCATCAGAGAAATATTAAAATTCGCGTTTCCATAGTGCTTAATCGGGCGTGTGTTAGGAAACTAGCATACTAAGACCCTTTAATAGTTACCCTAAATTAAGACAATTTAATTGCTTATATTATTCATAATTTCAAAATCACACAATCACCTGTAATCCCCGATACATAAATGGATTAACTTTGCATATGGTATTATAATATAATGCATTTTGATACATTTTGGTCGATAGTGACTAAATAATAACTTTTATTCTCATGCTTAATCGGTTATTTATTTTCATATAATAATAATAATAATAATAATAACTTAATAATAATAATAATAATAATAATAATAATAATAATAATAATAATAATTAATAATAATAATTATAATAATAATAATAATAATAATAATAAAAGACGTTTAAGAAGCGCATAAAAAAGACGTTTAAGAAGCGTTAAGAAATATTAAGAAATATTCATGATTTACACAAATTTTTGTAACAACAATAAGCGGGTAAAACATGAAAATAAAAAATAACTTCTCTAGAGAATGTACTTTTTATATTTCTTTATTTTTTAGTCGAATTGTCAAAATTCTAAAATATTAAATTGTTTTAATAAAGGATTGATAATTAATAGTAAAATTTATCATATATCTTAGTTTGACAACTGTAATTAAATAAATGTATGTGTGTTGAAAGCTCAGTACTTATGTGGTGCGGGTTTTTTTCGGGATGGGGTACTGGAGGGGGGAGGTATGTTCCGTATCCATGATATTCTGTCAGAAATAATTATATCTGAGCCGTAATGTTCTCTGTTTTATAATAATATTCCGTTGACTTGAAATAGTCACTCATCTTAATTCGGTATTTATTTAAAGATCCTTTAGTTATCATAAACACAAAACTCAGTAAGTCCATTTTTCTATTTTTAATATAGTTTCCATTTATTTTCATATTCTGACCGGTCAAAATAACAAATATATATGTACATGTACATTAAAATGCACCGCAGAAAACTGCGGACTTAAACCGTCACATGTTAAGTGTCTGACTGCCTGAATCCCTCTATATCAAAAAATTCATCTCATTTTATTTATTAATACAAAAATAATTGTACAAAGGTTTCAATAATTAACCAATGAAAAAATGACCCTTAAACAGGAAAATATTAACCAATGAAAATACATTTTATCAAATATGAAATTAAAGATTTGACCAATAAAAATGGTTCGATTAAGACTGATTAACACGCCAGATGTCAAAAGTCAGCGGCCTGTTAATTCCTTTCTTTAAGTCAAACAGATAATCAGATAAGAAAACTTCAAATAAATGTTGTAGATAAAATTAATGATAATAATACATGTTGTCATACATGTGACGTAAAGATAAATGTGTCAGACACGTAAATTGCAATAAACATGTCAGAGATCTGGCTAATTGATAATTTACATATTTCTGAATTTCAATAATTTAAAAACTTTTTATAACATAAACAAGAAAATAAAATAATTTTACGAAAAGAATTTTGAAAGAATCAAATGAGAAAAATACAGCATAACACTTATATTAGAAAAAACTTTTTATTCATTACCTGCTCTTATGGAATAACTGTTCTGTTTGGGACTTTATTCATATTATGTCCTAGTTTCTATTATGCAGTAGACACTTCATTTCATTCAAATATGCTTTAAAGCCAATGAGGACACTTATTACTTTATGTAAATATTTTATGTTTATTGGAGGTGACTTATAGGCCCATTGGGCCGGGTGTATTTAATATGTTGTAAAATTAGATTTGTAAAATATGTTTACACACGTCACTAAAATAAATAAATTACTTACTTACTTATACACAGAATAAAAAAAATTAAAGATCCCTTCACATTATCTGCGGATTTCATAATTGAAATAAAATTTTACCAGTATAAGAATATGTGGAATATCGGTTACAATTCAAAAGTCCAATTTGAAAAATGATTTTACTATCAATATATAATTTATTATGTTCTTAACTTGATTTTTTTACAACAAATTGCGACAATTTTTATTTTTTAAACAAAAAATTACTTATACAAAAACTGTTTCCAAGATACATAGTTTATTATAACCAGGGTACAAATGTTTAATTTACATAGTACGGCCATGTTCCCCTGTCCTGAACAATGTTCAAGTCACCGAATTATGCAGAAACACGGCTGATGGGAGATGAGAAAACTCGGGAGATGATGATGATATTTTTCAAGAAATGCTATTTCGAATAATTTGACATCATCTATCAACAATACACGTACATACACCGCAGTGATATTCATCTGATTCTAGCTTTTTAACTTAGATATAATTGGACCTGGCGGCAGTGTACTTCAGAATTTACTTTAAGATATAACTTAATTGTGTCTTGTTTAAATGACGAAATCCGCCAGATAAAAGGATAACCACAACACGACGCTGCAAAAACATTGGCTATATCTGTTTCATTTTAATATGTCAGGTTAGTCTTTATAATATCTGGCATAAAATCACAAAAAGACTGTTATAAGATCCCAGTTTAATTCCATTCTTTCTTACAAGAAATTAACAGCGAAAATTACCGTTAAGAACTTACATAATCGGAGAAAACCGACACTCGTGATACCCTGCTGCGTTTATGATCAATATCCGGATCAATATCCGGCTTAATCAGTATTGGCTTCGATTATCGCAATACAGCACGTGGCTGTTACGCAATATTATGTCAGAAATGAGACCGCGCGAAAATAATAAAAATTGGGGTATTCGGAACTTCATAAGATTTCTATTCCAAACGTGTGTATAACTTTACATTGATGGTAAGGAATATATTACCCCAGCAACATATTCAAACTAGAGGTGTCATGCAGATTGTCAATTAAACATTTTGGCATGGAATATTAATGGTTTAAAAAGGAAAATTGTTGAAGAACATTTTATTTCATTTTTACAAAAGTATGATTTAATATTTTTGTGTGAAACCTGGTTATCTAAAAGTGATACATTTGACTTTAATATTAGTGAATATAATGTTGAACATTTATATGGTAACAAATCAAAAAATGTGTCTAAAGGACGTTATAGTGGAGGAATTTCTTTTTATTACAAGTCTTATTTGAAGCAATATGTACACATTGTTGAAAAACATGACTATGGTGTAATATGGGTAAAACTTTCACGTGTATTGTTTAATTTTGATCAAGATGTATTTATATGTCATGTTTATATTCCACCAGCTCAGTCTAAGGTACTTAAACATGTAGATTTTGATTTTTTCGAACAGATAGAATATGATATTATAAGATATAATGACCTAGGGAAAGTTTTTGTTTCCGGTGATCTGAATAGTAGGACTTCCGATTTCCCTGATTATTTAGTCTATGATAAGTATTTAGACCAAAATATATCTTTTTTGAATATACGTGATGTGCCTTTAAGAGTAAACAAGGATCATGTGATTGACAGTCATGGGCGGCGCTTAATAGATATATGCCAATCGACAGGGTTATTAATAGCCAACGGCCGAATTTACAATGATCGAAACAGGGGTGACTTTACTTTTTGTGCAAACGGTGGCCTCTCAACTGTAGATTATCTGTTACTGAATTTTGAAGATTTTGATTCGCTCAACGATTTTGATATTCTTGAATTTAATGAATATTCGGATCATGCACCATTGCTGTTTTCGTTTTCAAGAAAAAATGATAATAACATTTTTAACTGTGAAGAGTCAAATATCGAAAACGATACTAAACTGATATGGGACGCGGATAAAGTACCCCTGTTCAGGTCGAATATATTGAATAATAACTATGACGTTATACAGTCATTGAATGAAATTGTGCGCAATGAACCGATAGACCACGTGTTACAGAAATTTACTGATCTATTATTACGTGAAACACGTGCCGTATTTAATAAAGAATTTCATAGGTATACACGCGACACTGGTCATCGATCTAGCCAAAAATGGTTTGATGCTGATTGCGTTATTGCAAAACGCGACTTTAAAAGAAAGCGTAATATCTTTAATAGAGATAAGTCAGATACAAATATGACCCTTTTCGTTAGCGCGAGAACAAACTATAATCGTATTAAACGTAAAGCGATTAAAAAACATAAAATAGCTGAGGGTAAAAAAATTAACCAATTGTCCAAAACTCAGCCAAGAAAATTTTGGAAAATTATTAGAAAAACATTTAAAAAGAAAACGGCGGAAGCTGACGATCTAAATGTCGAGCAACTTCATGACCACTTCAGGTCATTATTTGGAGAACCCCCGGGATTGGATATAAATAACAATAATTTGACCATTGAGAATAATGTACGAAACGATATTTTAGATCGTGATATTTCTGAGGAAGAAATACGTGCGGCTGTATTTTCCCAAAATAACAACAAATCTCCCGGACCCGACATGCTTATATCAGAGGTTTTTAAATCTACTTACGATGTTTTCTCCCCGTTTTTACATAAATTGTATAATAGAATATTTCAATGTGGGGAATACCCACAGTCTTGGGGAGAGGGTATAATTACACCTATTTTTAAAAAGGGTGATACTAATGACCCCCAAAATTACCGCGGCATTACACTCATAAATATCCTGGCAAAAATATATTCCCAAATCCTACTAAATAGGCTCACGAAGTGGTCAGAAGAGAATGATATGATCTGCAAGAACCAATATGGTTTTCAGAAAGGAAAATCTATTGTAGACTGCATATTTATCTTACATTCTATAATATCAAAAGTACTTAACTCTGGTGATAAACTGTATTGCATTTTTATAGATTATGAGAAATGCTTCGATAAGATCGACAGGACATATTTATGGCATAAATTGCTTAAAGAAAACGTAAGTTCTAGACTTGTGAGAGCTCTCAAGTCAATGTATATGACGGTAAAATCGTGTGTTAAATATAAGTCGAATTATTCTGACTTCTTCGAATCGCATATAGGTTTGAAGCAAGGGGACCCGAGTTCCCCTCTGCTGTTTATGTTCTTCGTGAACGACATCTTAAGGTATATTAATACCGACCTAGAAGGTATTTTCTCTATTGATGAACTTCAGCTATTCTTAATACTTTTCGCAGACGACCAAGTATTGTTTGCTAAGTCCCCGCAGAGTTTACAGTCGATGATGTCTGATGTCGAGAGATACTGTAGTCTTTGGGGATTAAAGATAAATACCTCGAAAACAAAAGCAATGATTTTTGAAAAGGGCAGACATACACACCATGACTTTTATGTTAACGACACCCTTATTGAACTGGTGAATTCATTCAAATATTTAGGTATCACTTTGTTAAAGAACGGAAACTGGTATAGAACTCAGAAATATATATCTGAACATGCCTCATTTGCTCTTTATAACGTTTTTACCATATTTAATAATATTGAGTTGTCTGTTTCTCAGAAATGTAAAATATTTGATTCACTTGTCGGCTCAATCCTTAACTTTGGATCAGAAATTTGGGGAATGCATGACGGACGCGATGTTGAAAAAATACATACAAAATTTTTGAGACGACTTTTATGCGTTCGAAAATCAACTAACATCTCGGCGCTATACGGTGAATTAGGCCGTTACCCTTTTTCTGTGATGAGACAAATTAAGATGATTAACTTTTGGGTGAAAATTATTAAGTTTGACGATACAGAGATTGTTAAAAAAGTTTATTCAATGCTTAAGCAAGATGTTGATTCTGGGAATACATATAACTCAAAAAACTGGGCTTTTTGTATTAAAAACATTTTAACAACCCATGGTTTAGCGTATGTATGGATTAACCAGTTTGATATAGATATTCCCTTTGTCATTATCAGACAAAGAATTATAGATACTTTTATACAGATATGGTATACTGATATAAATAACTCTAGTCGCCTGCAAACTTACAGCATTTTTAAACATGATTTTAAATGTGAAAAGTTTTTTTATTTAATCACAGGCAAAAATCATAGAATCGCTCTTACTAAATTTAGAACATCATCACATAGCTTATGTGTAGAATCTGGTCGATATGAAAACATACCAAGATCAGAAAGAATATGTAAATCTTGTTTAATGAGACAACCTGAAACAGACTATAATTTTCTGTTAGTTGCCCACGTTATAGAGAATTGAGGAAAAGGTTTTTTAAACCTTATTATTGTCACTGGCCGTCTGTTATAAAATTCAACAGCCTAATGTCTTCTAATTCTAAGAAAACTATATGTGCTTTATCTAAATTTATTTACTTAGCAAATAGACAACGTATTTCATAGTATCTCTTCTAGTAATATCTGAAAATGTAATATATTCGAACCATAATTTATTGTTTAAGATGTTTGCATTTGCATGTATATCTTTCAAAGGAACTGACTTGCAACAGTGAATATTACGTTTAGTCTGTAGGACTTTAGTGTTCTTCATGTCTTTATATTTTAGAAAATGACAGAATAAGTTAAGTGCAAACTATTCAGGATATTGTAGGTTGGCGTCTGTTTATTTGAAACTTATGCATGCAAGTGCAACATATATATTAAACATGTTAAATATTGAATATTAAACATAATATTCTATGAATCATCCTATGTTTACTGGAAAATCTATGTTTTGATCTCCATACATTGTATATATTACAATTAATACTTGTTATAAAATTCGGTAGCCTAATGTCTTCTAATTCTATGAAAACTATATTGTGCTTTGTCTAAATTTATTTACTTAGCAAATAGACAACGTATTTCATAATATCTCTTCTAGTAATATTTGAAAAATGAAATATATTCGAACCATAACTTATTGTTTAAGATGTTTGCGTTTGCATGTATATCTTTCAAAAGAACTGACTTGCAACAGTGAATATTACTTTTAGTCTAAAGGACTTTAGTGTTCTTCATGTCTTTATATTTTAGAAAATGATAGAATAAGTTAAGTGCAGACTATTCAGGATATTGTAGGTTGGCGTCTGTTTATTTGAAACTTATGCATGCAAGCGCAACATATATATTAAACATGTTAAATATCATATTGAATATTGAACATAATATTCCATGAAACATCTTATGTTTGCTGGAAAAATCCATGTTTTGATCTCCAAACATTGTATATATTACAATTTATACTTGTTATAAGCATTGTACTATGCTTTATACAAATAAACTTTTCGTATTCGTATATTCGCATTCGTATAAAAATGCAAGTCTTTATGTTTCCTGAAATAAATGATTAAATAAATAAATAAATGAATGATTGATTGTTTGATTGGTGGTTGATTGATTGATTGAATGAATGAATGAATGAATGAATAAATGAATGAATGAATGAATGAATGAATGAATGAATGAATGAATGAATGAATGAATGAATGAATGAATGAATGTGAATTAATGAATTAATGAATTAATGAGATATCATTCACATTGTTGTTGTTTTTTACATATGCAAGTACATGTATTAAATTATTTATAGGATATATATAAACGTAAAATTTAAATACTGTGTGTGGACAATCCCGATTTCATCTTCGTGATTACATAATTTTACCTTTCACGATTTCAACTTCACAGGTCCACGATTTTAATATAATTAATTTATGTTTAGAACATCACAATTTTAACTTTATCATTTTCTCATGTTTGGTTTATCATTTTAAATTATTATAATGATAATGATAAAGAAATTACAAAATAACATGATTCACCGTAAATGCAGAATACAAAAAGTACTATCTAATCGTCAATCGCAATTGTAAAGTATTCGCTATTTATGCTAAAAAGCAAACCAAGCGGTATTGAGCTAGAATACCGCGTTGCCTTGTATACAAAAGAAGATATTTCAATATACGTTGTTGTTCTTTGTCTGCATGCTACAGGTGGATGTTTTACACGTTCTGTGCACTGACGATATTATTAGTATGCAAGTGACGTGTTAATACTTCCAGAAAATATTACATCGTGTAAAAGCGTTCCTGTTTTATGTTAGTTTGTCAAATGTCTGACAAATATTAGATCAGACTAATTCTTTCCTCTTATAGGTAATTGGCGATTTAGAAATAAAAATCATCATTCGCTATTTTTATATACAGAATCAGTATTTGCACGAATACGGAATTTCGTATTTTAGTAATTTACGGACTTGTTATAAAAATTCCGTATATCATTAAAATACTGACTTCGTATATCAAAGTTCCCGTATATTACGAGTGTACGGATCACCGTATATTGGTCGATATACCTCGATAATTATTTGGATCTGATTTAGAACCTTTTTTATGTATTGGAGTGATAATACCTTGACTCCATTCTTCTGGGCAGTTTCCGGTTTCAAAAATTTCATTAAATAGAGCATTCAAAAATTGTAAAAATATATTAATAGAATGTTTGTACATTTCTAAGCAGACACCATCAGGTGCAGGCGACCGGTTGGCACGTAAATGGTCTATACTTTGCTCTATTTCTAGGTCAGATATAGGAACATTAATTTCGTCACAATTTAAGTAAACACGATTAACGGAAAATCGTGAAGTTGAAATCGTGATTTCGTGAAGTTGAAATAATAACAGAAAGGTTCCTAAAACAAATTTACTTTTGCTATATCACTTAAAAGTTCATAGACATTTCTTTTTCAAAAAATATTCTGAAGCATATCACAATAATACATTTATATTGTTTATATCAATATTTGTAATACTTGTGAAAAATGTGGCACTGTAGACAATTTCATGTTAAGTACTTGTATGTGTTTACACTATAAGCGAGGTTAAAATTATATCAATTACAACATTTATAAAACGTTTTGAAACTAATACGGAATACTGTTAGGGCCATCGTGGTTATACTTAATAATCCAGAGGGCGACAGTACGATTGAGCGACGACAGTTCAATGACGACAATGCGATGACACGATGACGACAGTACGATAATGCGATAATGCGATGTCGAAAATGCAATTATGCGATGGCTACTGTGCGATAATGCGATGGCGACAATACGATAGATCGATAGTACTATGGCGTTGTCGCCATCGCGGTAACATACTGTCGTCATAGCGTTTTCGCACTGTTGTTATCGCACTGTCGCATTATCATTCTGTCGTCATCGCGTTATTGCACTGTCGCCATCGCACAATCGCATTGTTGTCAGCGCACTGTCGTATAGTCATCATTTCACTAATGCACATTTCACTTATGCACTTATGCACTGTTGCAATGTCGCCCTTTGGATTATATAGTGTTTTACATGATAAAATCTTGGGAAATAATTTTACTTTTGTCAATAGATTTCTCTCTTCCTTTTGTTTTTGTTTTTTTATCTTTTTCTTTTTTTTTATTCTGAAAACGTCTAAATGAAATTATAATTAATAAAAAGTAACTTTTAATATCATAAGATAGGAGAAATAGTTGGAGAGTTATTTATAACATACACGTAAAATGTAATAAATTGTGTGATACTTAAAAAAAGTAAATTCAGATGAAAATGATCATGTTGACATTTAAAAAATGCAAAATACATTTTTTTGGTCAGTAGTATATAGAGGATATTCATGTTTTTTCTTCTATAAATTCTTCTATAAGCTACTGATTCCCCTGGTGGACATAGTGAGACAAGATTTTTCAATGTTGAAGAACACATCGATCTTGCTTTAATTATATCCATTATATTTATTTTGGAAAAGTACATTCGGTTTTTTGTTCATGCAAAGTCCAAAGTACCGACTAGCTGCTGGTAGGTAGTTGGGGATTACGAATAGCCAACAACCAGTTGGCAGACAGTTAGTTATTCGAATATCAAACTACCAACTACCTACCAAATTGACGCCCATTGCATTATACACCTTAAGGTTTTTATCAATATCTAAGATGGGGCAATTTTGGGTACTTGAGGATCCTAGCGCGTTTATATTTCAATTAAACATATAGTAGAATATGTTGACAAATTACACTTACAGATAAAACTCTTTCAGTATCCCCCTTTTTAAATGAAATGTTACTTTTCACTAATTTTTAATATTATTCAGTCGCTTTCATTATACAAGAAAGGAAAAGAAACAACCAAAATAAAAAAGAAAGAAATCTATTGACAAAAGTAAAATTATTTTCCCATATTCTATCATGAAAAACACTATATAATCCAAAGGGCGACAGTGCGATAGTGTGATGACGACAATGCGATAATGCGACAGTAACGCAATGACGACAGTGCGATAATACGACAGTGTGATAACGCAATGACAACATTGCGATAACGCGATGGCGACAGTACGATACCGCTATGGCGACAACGCGATAGTATTGTCACACTTTCGTATTGTCGCCATCGCATTATCGCACTGTGTCAATCGCACTATCGCATTGTCGCCATCGCACTATCGCATTTTCACATTACCGTACTGTCGTCATCGAATTATCGCACTGTCGCTATTGCACTACCGTATCGTCATTGCACTGTCGTATTGTTGTTATCGCACTACCGCACTGTCGCCCTCTGGATAATAAAGTTTAACCACGATGGCCCTAAGGGTATTCCTTAGAATTCAGCAATGATTTTCAGTGTTTGTTTTCACACTTGTTGTACATGACTGGGACTTTCTGTCAAGATCAGACCTGTACACGTGCAAAAAGAAAGTAATAGCCATTGACCTACAGAGGTATTCCTTTATCTGGAATACTGTACAAACTATACACAAGTATTTTAAATGAACGAATTGTGAAATGGTCAGATGACAATGACCTTATTGTGAGGAGCAAAATGGGTTTCGTAAAAAACGCAGCGCTGTTGATCACTTGTTAATCCTCTCAAACCTTTTGGATACACGTAAATGGAATAAAAAGACGACAATCTTTGTTTTAATCGACTTTGGCAAAACGTTTGATTTCATTAATAGATGTTTACTTTGGCATAGAATGTCCACTTTTTGCATGTCATCCCGTACGCTCTCTGCAATAGGGTCATATTACAGTAATATATCCTAATGTGCACGTGCTAAAGGATAATAAACAGAATTATTCACGGTCAACACTGGCCTACGTCCATGATGCTCTTTATTTACGATTTTATTCTATATTTACATAAATGATCTGGCAGTTTCTCTTAACAGTATGAATAAAGCTGTTAAAATTGGAAGCCAGAAAATGTTTTACTTTACGCAGACGGTATTATCATTATTGCTCGAAATGAAACAGGAAATGTTAAACCATCTAAATGATGGGCGCCTTTAAAACGGAATGTTATTAAATGCCAGTAAAAGTAATGTTGTGCATTTTAGACCAAGTCTGTGCCTAGACCAGAATATGTTTTAAATGTGTTTTATCTGTAATTGTGTATGCTTGTAAGTATATGTATCTTGGTATTATGTTAGATGTATTCTAAGATTATAATGTTACAGCTAAATATGTTGCACAAAGTCTTTGTCGTCATTTAACCCTGTTAATGTCATAAAGGGGCTGCCTGATTTACGAGCAATATCAAACCTTTTGTGTAAGAATGTTAAAAAATACCGTAAATAATGCTTAATAGTCTCTTACAATTCTATTTTAGAATGTCTGGGTGCAATGAATATGTTCAAACTTTATGTTTTGATTTTATGAATTGTACAAAGATGAAACTTAAATAAAAGATTTAACTAAACTATCAACTTGGTTATATCTGATCAGTCTTTGAATGTAGTTTCAGACCAGTCATAACACATAAATTGCATCATCAATGCATAACGCCCAAAGAATAAATATTATCTAGTAGTGTTGACATCTGCCAAATTACATTAAGAACGACCAGACAACGAAAATTAAAAAAAACATACAAAACAACAAGGGTTTTCTTGACAAATTATAATGCTTTGCAACCGTACGCAGTTCTGAGATATTTCAGTTTGGTTTAATTTATATGTCATATTGGCCAGTCTTTATTCGTTTTGTAAATCTTCGCAAATGTTGGCATTTACTGCACAATACTGCATTTGGTTTTGCAGGTTCACATTTCCATTATACTCGGAATACATGGAGTCGAGTAAACATTATGAAATGGTCTAAGGCTTTCGTGTATCAAGCGTCATTAGAGTTCAATTACCGATCCTTTGTCCATGCTTTCAAGCGTAATTAGATGCAGTGTATGTAAGGTATTTATGGAGTATAAAATGAGAGTATTGAACAAAAATGACGTCACATCAAAGTGTTATAGCACATTCGTTTATTTTTGAGAAGATTACTTAGTTACCCGTGAACATTTTATAAATGATTGTTTTAGTGTTTATTTATTAAATAGCTTTATTACATTCATGCAAATAAGTGTATGTGATGATTTGCAAAATGCAAACAATGAATAAGGTGAACTTAAAGAATCTGGGAACATGAAATGTAAATGGTAACACTATTTTTCTTTTTAATTTTTTGGCCGGCAACGACGTATACATAAGTTAATCCTATGTTATAGATTTGTAAATACAAGCTTCTAATTTTGCTTCATTCGCATGCATTTAATCTCGCGAAATATAGTTGTGCTTCATTACATTTCAATTAACTACGATGTATGCGCGTGTTTCTGAAATTTGATTTCCTACATTAATTACTCTTAATTTGCTTGCAAGTCAATATTCAATATTTTGGGTTATTTAGCATTCATTTTGAACTTTTTTTTTCTAAAAGATACATCAAATTAGTAATACAGTGAAAGAAAAGTTTAATTGTTATATAAAATAATGCAATTCTCGTTTTGCATTCTGATACCTAAACATGGACAGAAAACAGTTATAAACATGTTAATGACATTAAAGATACATGAGACAAAAAGTGTGAAATACCGAGTACTTACATACCTTTTTACTAACCACAAATAAGAGAATTAAAACAAAATTAAATATATGAAAAACATCTTAGATAAACAAATTGAATTTGCTTTGCTGTGTCAGCAGATAAATAGGAACATGTTCATCAAAATTTTTGCTATAACATTAGATTCTTTAAAGTTAAATAAATGGCAAAATAACGACATTTTACCGTACACAAAAAAAACTGTTTTGGATTATCAATATACATGTATAGGGATTTAAAACAGAGTAAAGGTAAAGGGATTAAACTGGATGATAATTACATCAGATAACAGGACAGATAACAAGACATTTGGAGTTTTTTTAAATAGAAAAACTTATCTAAACACACAATGTCAGGTTAAAGTCGGGGTCAAGGCAATAGTAAGTTTCAAAATCAATTACAAGAGCAATAAATGAAAATTTCTCAATTTGCGGACGATACTCACTTCTTTTGGATGGTTCAGAAAATTACTTAATACTGCTTTAAATTTGTTAAACATTTTTACTGAAATTTCGGGTCTATAGATAAACTTTGACAAAATCAAGCTGATTTGAATAGGCTCTCTTAAATTTAGTACTAGATCTATTAAAACAAGGTAGAAACTTACATGGGGTGACAAACAGTTTAAACTGTTAGGTTAAACCTTTAATGTTAATTTAGAAAACAATGACTGATATAAATTTTAATGGAAAGCTGCAGAAAGTAAGAAATAGTAATAGTCATTGGAAAAAGGGTATTGAACCCACTAGGAAAAATCACTGTTGTGAAGTCAATATTGCTTCCTTTATTAATTTATTTTTTACAAAAATCTGGACAGTACAGACTCAATCAAACCGAGTCTGCAATTCTTATGTAATTTTGTTGTGATTAATGCTTCCGAGGGATCACTTTGTTTCCAGATTTTTATACTTCACAACAGCAGGTGTCAAGTGCTGTGTGGCAGCCGTAAAAAGTTGCCCCGTACTTCACTTCAGTGTTGTTATATTTTTCTGGTCCTTCGGGATCATTGATGCCAGCACTATAAAGTGTTGAGAATTGAGTACCGCTCAAGCCGGTGCTAGGGGGCGTGAGGGATGTTGCACTTATTCATTATCCCTCATGTACAGACTCAATCAAACCGAGTCTGCAATTCTTATGTAATTTTGTTGTGATTAATGCTTCCGAGGGATCACTTTGTTTCCAGATTTTTAAGTGATCCCTCGGAAGCATTAATCACAACAAAATAACATGAGAATTGCAGACTCGTTTGATTGAGCCTGTATATGAGGGATAATGAATACGTGCAACATTTCTCGCGCCCCTAGCACCGGCTTGAGCGGCCCTCAATTCCCAACACTTAATAGTCAACCTTTACACATAATACTGCTTTTTTGAAGACACTTAATGACTTATTTTATGATTTTATATGGGAAAGTAAGGCAAAAATAAAAACAATATGTTATCATTAAAAGATACAATGAAATAGATAAATACAGAATCCCTAAAGAAAGCCCAAACACGGCAAAAATGTTGCAGGCTCGGTTTGATTGAGCCTGTTCATGGACGGTACTGGAAAGTGCAAGTTACCGTCCACGCCCCCTAGCACCGGCTTAAGCAGAATTCAACATTTAAACATGAAATTGTAAAATTTTGAATTTAGAAACATCCGCAGATGTGTTCATACGGCGGTTATCATGGAACCTTCAATGCGACACTTCCGTGCCATTCCATGAAAAGCGGCGTATGGTCCCCAAGTAATAAAAAGCGTGTGCCCTAAACGAGAAAACAATGGGCGGAACTAAATAAAATGGAATTTTGAAAGGGGATCAGAGGTTATGAAGCCTGCGTATCACAGATTAGACGTCAAAAGACAAATTTAAAAAGCAGGCAACATATCCTAAGGGTGATTCAACATTATTCAAGTAGGAATATTGGAACCACCCAACTAGAAAATGCCGAAAAATTGAAACTAAAAATACCAAAAGCACAACAATAATGTCGTGCTGAACGATCTTCAAGGATCGAAAATATAACATCATTGATTAAATGTACGGGGAGACTTTTTACAGCCGCCACACGGCACAAATAACACGGATGTGATAATAAAATAGATAAATACAGAAGTTGGTCTTTACATGGTAGATATTAGTAGTTATGTTCATTCTTTAAAAAATATAATGGTTTAAAAGATGTTTTAGTAATTGTGATAGTAAATGTTCTTAGTTTGTGAACTTATCATTAAATATTGATAAAGTATTTAATTCTGGAAAAATGTTTGAATATAAATGAATAATAAGATTAAAAATGTTTTCCGGATTGATGTTTTAAAAGCTTATATGACGTTTGTTGATAAACTTTGTATAGATCGTTTCGCACAAATGTTACATATGCCACTGTTTTAAAACCCATGTTTTTCAATAGAATATAGATAAATCTTCATTAATCTTTTCATGATAAAGGAATCAGATTTGTGAAAGATATTCTTAATGAAAAGGGTGATTTTATTCAGTTAAACCTTTTAAATTAGTATGTAGGCAAACAAGTCATATTTTTAGAATATCGTGGTTTAAAACAGGCTATAAAATCATATATGCTAAAGCTAAATATTACCATTAATACTGATTTGCTAAATGTTCAATATCCTATTGCAAGCTGTTATATCAAACCTATTATTATTACAAATAGCAATGAGGAATACCTGTATGAAACTTTCGTTAGAAATACAGATGTACCAACAAGTAAGGAAAAATGGAACACATAACTTCATAGATGATAATATAAACTGGTCATTGATATATAGTTATGTATTCAAGTGCACCAAAGATTCATATATTCAGTGGTTTCAGACTATAATAATTCACAGAACTTTAGCAACAAACTCACTGCTGTTCAAAATTAAAATTATTGATAATAAAATGTGTACTTTCTGTAACTGTCAAGAAGAAACACTTAAACATTTATTTTGGGAATGTCATAAAATTCAGCCGCTATTTAAATATTTGTAGAGTTACATACATAATTTTGACAATATTTTTAAATGAATTTATTATTTGTGGTTTTAAAGATAAGGATTTCGAATATGACATATCGTTTTTAGAATTAAAAAAATACATATATTTGTCTAAGAGAAAAAATTTGTTACCCACATATATTGGCTTTAAAAATAGCCTTAAATCAGCTTGCACTATTCACAAAAATACCAATTTGACTGACACTGAAATTAAAAAATGGCAAATTGTAAGATTGTTACTTGAATAAATTACACTGACGTGATGTTTTCATTTGTTCTCGTTTAAATAAATAACTGGCATACATGTAAAAAAATAGTTGTATACCTCTATAGATATATGATAGAAATTAAGGTATTTTTATGATATTTTGTTTGTCAGTATTACAATGGGATATACATGTATAAATAATGTAAGGTATAAGGGGGATGACCCCGACCCTCTCATACCCATTACGGGATAATAATCGGGGTAACCCAGTAGGGGCCTCAAAATAAAAAAAAACAAAGTTATATTGTAAATGCAGTCAGTTTGTTGAAATAAAGAGACAAGAAATTTTTAAAATCGTATTCTCATGACTCCGAAATGGCAGTTCTCTTAACCATCATCAAACCACCATATTTCCTTCAAAAATGTTGTTCCATTGACTCGAAGACATTAGACTCTGTTGAATCTGTTGAAGATTTTTTTTAAATATGACAGCCCCTTTGTAGGAATGTAATCAATATCAAAGGAACCAAAGAAGACCATATTTTCTGCAGTTTATAGATATATTTACCTTAGTAATATTATGATAACATAATTTATCTTATACTGTTGTTTTGTAACTCCATAACCCGCCAAGTAAGTCAAATACTTATTTATAAGTCAACGTTTTAAAAACTACATTTAGATTTTTCATTTAAATTTATGTACATGTTAGGTTTCTTTAAACAAAATATTTTAAGAAACATACACATTGTCTTTAATTATGTTATTCTAGTTCTTATTGTACATGTTTACGTACTTGGAAAAGAACTTTCATACGATAAAATGTCTTTCCTTTTAATCCATTTCCACATTGTAAAAAGTATAATTCATTGCGTATTTACTGGAAAATATACTTTGAAATGTGCCAGGGCGTCAGTTTTTAAGCGTTAAGCAATTCATCCATCATATATTGATGTATATTACAAAACATATTCCGGTGAACGTGTTAATGAAAACGTTTTAATAGGGAAACGTACGCAATATTTCAAGATTTACATATTTTGATAGATATCAACTCATAACAAAACTTTGTTTGATCATATTTTTAATGATCTAGCTGAGTTCTGTCTTGAAAATTACTTTATCACTGCCTTGTTACGATAAGTTATTCAGTTCCCATTATTCTTTGTTAAATACTGCATTAAAATGAGTTTAATTCTGCTTTTTGAGTCTCATTATTAAGCATCGGATTTATGGTCGCTGATTCATTCCTCTGGAAATTTCAATCCGTGATAATTGGTCTCCGTAACTGAATCAAATGGTCATTTAGCTCTCGCCGCTGGCTCAGATATTATGTGAGATAAATAGATGGCCATTTGCAGAGGGTTGCTAATAATCGGTTAGTTTCAAGGAAATACGGTTAAGTGGAGTTATGACAAAGAATGGTTAGAGTTCGGCGGACATGAGCTAAAAAGAATAGCATGAAAAAACAAAATGCTTATAACAATGTCATCATATAGAACTACGTCAGTGTACAGATAAAGTCAATGTGAAATGAATTACTACACTATGTTCAGATTGCCGATTTATGTAAGGCAAAATGTAAAATCAAAATTAACAGTGATTAAGTCTACCCTTTTACGCACGGCGACCATGTTTAATTCTATAATCCTAGTATGGATCGCACATGAATATTATCATAAGTAAAAACAACAATTATAAGAAAAAATAATTAAAACTTTAATTTAAACTTTTAAATAAAACCATAAGAAGACAAACTAAAATAAGTAAAATAATAATCTTCGAACGATTTTTCATTAAATTTAATTTTCATATACCAAAAAAACTCAGAGTTATTGTAAAAATGAAAGATTTTCCATGGCATATATTCATATGCTCAGGATGACAAAAAAGTGGTTTTGAATTCAGTTGTGATCCAGGTTGTATAATGACATGATCAAGCAAAGCACGATGCTACAATTTCAATTAATAAGACAACAAGGTGACAAATATAAAACTTAAACATGCAATCATAATAATAAAAATGATGTCACAACATAAAAACGATTTTTTCACTCTAGTTAAAAGATGTTTTTGTACGGAAACTTGAGCTGTTTTTCTAATTTTATATTTTTGGTAGTTTATTCCAAACGGAGCAACCATTGTAGAAAAAGGAGTTTTTCCAAACCCTTCAATTCTAGGAATTCTAAATGCAATACCCTTTACTAAACCTGGTATTATGATTGTGTGAATACTGACTTTAGTGAAATGTTCATCCGTGTAAAAGGGGACATAATCTGTATGTACATATAACAGAAACAAACACAAAACATGATCATGAGTGATTTGCTCGACTCTACTTGAAACAGGTAAACATCCTCAGTGCTGAAAAAGCTCTACGTTAATATGACTTCTTAATGTGTTTCATATGTAGATCAAAACTTTCATATGTAGATCAAAAGATGAGAGACTGAGTAAAGATAAATGTGTACCTGCAAATCGAATATCTACGGATGTTTGCGTTAATAGTTGATCTTCTGCACCAGTGTCTGATATAGCACCACACTGAAACTTCACAGTGGTATCTGTATTGTCAGTAAACACTGTGTATCTTGGTAATGTTAACGTTGACGTATATATTTTCTCAGAGTCAGTACAATCACCAGTTCTATTAGTCACAGGTGCTGTTGTTGACCATTCTTGACGTGATCCACTAGTCTATAAGTGTAACATGCATTAAAATACAAAAATAAAAAACAATTATCTTTAACACCAATATCAATCATCAGTTGATTTACGAAGTTTGTTTTAAATACGTAGATAAACGATATATCGGCACAAGCTCCATTTTTCTTTGACACAGGTGCTATTGTTGGTCATTCTTAACACGACCATGACTCTGTAAATTTAATATGACATCTTATTTATTCTTTGATAACATGCTGAACATTAAAAGTTTTAAATAAATACACACACACACATCCAGTCAGTCTTAAAATGGTGATGTTTTAACCATCTGCAAGTAAACGCCCATACTGTTTCTTATAGCATTATATTTATATTTATAATTATATAATATATATAATATTATATATATATAATAGATATCAACCTACCTTAATATAATACCATCTAAAGTTTGGTGAAGGATAGACACATCCTGTGCTACATTTAAGGGTTACTGAATTTTGAACTAAGTCTTGAGCCTGGTTTGGTGGATGATCGTACTGAAGCGATGGAGTAATTGCTGTAATGGAATCGATGCAACAAGTTCCTTAAAAGAGATATATTTGAGAGCTTAACGGGTAAAATATGTCAGGAAAAAATCTTTTTTAAAACCATGTAGAAAGTCATATATAATTGAAAAAACCATGCATAGAGTAAACATTCTATTAAAAGGAGTACTATTCTTTTTTATGAAATCGTTTGTTTACCTTATTATATAATTATAATGTATTTACCTTACAAAATGTCACAAATGAACTTCAAGCATTTGGACTGTGTAATTTTCCAATTTTAATCATTATTGGATCTATTTATTTTTGGTTTTTCACACCCAAAAGTTCATATCAAATCCGTTTTACACAATCTAGCCGCGTTTTCAATTTCCTTGTACATTTAATATTGATTCCATATTACAATCTAGGTAACTCTAAATTCAATATCATAAGAAAACTTCTGGTTTTGAATGTTTTCTTTAATTAAATATGTTTACTTCTTATAATTGGTTGTGTGAAATGAAGATGTCATTGTACATTGCTAACTGCTATTTGACGATTGTAAATATGTAAGATCTATATTGGACGAGACAGCCGAGTCTAATATAGGTTAAGGAATTATGTACGAGTTCAACATTCATTTGGTAGAAATTTCATATGACTTGAAACATTAAAGATTCATGTATATCTTCTGGTAGTTAACTAAATGACCTAAATTAAGTTGAGCTGAATTGAATTTATGCTTCAAAAGACCGACTGTTAACATGGTGTTTGCCCAACAGTTGATATTGGATTTTTTAAAAATGAAATGATAAATCTGCTTAAGATATAAAAGACAGCCCCATTCTTTTTATAAAATGACTGTTGCAACGCTTTTCACTGAGATCAAGCGAAAGATGGGCACAAATATTTTAAACTTATTTTCGAGTATTTTCTTTTTTTGTTTTTCTTTTTTTGTTTTGGGTTTTACGTCACACCGACACAGTATAGATCATTTGGCGACGTTCCAGCTTTGGTGGAGGAAGACCTCAGGTGCCCTTCCGTGCATTATTTCAGGAAAGAACGGGCATCTAAGTAGAACCACCGACGTTCCGTAAGCTAGCTGAATAGCTTCCTCACATAAAAGAATCCAAAGTGCCTGTTTGGACTCGAATCCACTGCGGTGAGGGGACAAGTGGTTTGAAGTCAACG
This sequence comes from Ruditapes philippinarum, assembly GCF_026571515.1. Classification (NCBI taxonomy): domain Eukaryota; kingdom Metazoa; phylum Mollusca; class Bivalvia; order Venerida; family Veneridae; genus Ruditapes; species Ruditapes philippinarum. The sequence goes on from NW_026859801.1 coordinate 144,295, forward strand.
ATCTTAACCACTCGGCCACGGACGATCGAGTATAATACTTAATTATCTGTCGTATATTTTTTGTTATAAGTGCCCCATATATTCTATGTAAGCATTTTAAATTTTATATTTAAGACTGTTGAACCTCAACGAAGTTTCTGAAGTTCCCTTTAAAAGAAATTATTTTGCTTAAAAGGAGTTAAGATTGTTTCTATCGCACGCTCATATTGAACGACTTCGTCATTCGCAACGTGTATAATTAATTGTGAAGTTACATCATTTGTTATCAATAATAATATATTTAAATAAAATATTGTTGCTAACGAGGTTTCTGTTGACATTTAGGCAACGTGATAATTGAACAAAACATACTTTTTACCACTTTTCATAATTATATTACAATATGGTAACAGAAATATTTTAAGCGACAATTGTAAAAGATAATGTGAGCAAATTTGATATGTTTTCTTCCTACATTTGACATAATAAATCTTACATGGAGAGTATTCAAGGAAGTCGTTTTGCTATCAGAAAACAACATATTCATAGTATCGTATAATCCTTAATCGATCATATATATCTATTCAGCTCAAATTTCAAATTGAGTAATGCAAATCTGCGCTTGTCTATCTTACTGAAAAACATTCTTGCGCTTTTTGAGGAATATTTGTCTTTACTTATGTAAAATCAAAGTGACGGAATCTACTGTAGTATATATAATTTTGGGTAATTATAAGCGAATGGAAAATATATGTATGTATATGTTTGCATCAAATGATTATTTTTAACCGATTCTTCAACGATAAACATACTGTATACAGTAAGCTCCATGTATTTTCTTTGGTAGTTGATGGCACATGTCCAATATTTCTGGTCTTCTGACCTATTGAGATTGGTGACTGTTATAGTGACACCCCTGCTGCTTGTGCTGAATGTATGTCTTGGTACAGTTCCTAAACACTGTGATGGGTTACACGCTACTAATGATGGAGCAGTATTAATATCTGCTGGAGGAATGGAGTCTGTCTTATAGACCCTGACAATACCACCGATGGTGAACTGTGACACCTCACATACAAGCTGTATATCATCTCCTTTCACAGGGACCTTGTTGTCCCTGGTAAATATTTGTTCGACAGTATCTATATTCCAAAAAGTAGAGAAAAAAGAGATGAAAACTAGTTTTATGGTTCCAAAAGATTTTAAAACCTGCTTACAAATTAAAGTTTAATCTATTTCTTAAAATAATGATATCAAATCACTAGATTTATTTAACAATCTAAAACATGGCTTTCAAAGGTCACATGCATGGCAGTCTATGTTGCACATTATACTCAAAATACCGAATCCATCAAACCTGTGTGCGTTTCTCTTCCGTGCCTCTATTCTATAGAATCAACTAAGAAATATTGTTCTAAATGAATGTTAATCGAAGAGAGCTATATCAAAACAATGAAATATTCTCTATACGTAGATGAAAAATTTACATCTACACTCAATCTGAACAAATATCGTATCTGTGTTACCGTGACTTACACTTCTGGTGCTTTCCAAAGTCATATTTTAGGTACACAATTTCTCTAATTTACAGAATAATGAGCAGTTTAGATAATGAGCAGTTTAGAATGAAAAGATAATTTAAATCAGCTAATGAAAATGTTATGTTTAGCATGAGCAATCATCAAAGCTGAGATAAATAATGTCATCGTCACAGATTAAGTCACTGTCGCGGATCCTTGTTAAAGTGGTAATGCGACGTACAGGGTTGCCTGGAAGTGCAAGTTCAATATCCTGTTCCGGCACTATTGAAACTTTAAAACTGAAGTTCCATGAGTTGGTGGTCTGCGTCAGACATGTTAAGAAATCTGGAACTGGACCATTACTGTAGTAAGCACTGTCTTGAAATTAGCAACTTTTTCAAGATACGTGAAACATGGGCAACAGCAGACGACTATAAAAAGTATGTGGACATTATTCTAGTTATTTTAGATGAGTCGTCATTCAACTGATTGGATTTGATACAAGAAACATTTAAAACATTATATATTATAATGATTATAGGGCTAAATTTATGATAGAATTATTTCCATCTAATTTTATTTCGATAGTTTTGATGATAACACAGACAGATACTAAAATCGGTGGCAAATAAGATACAAGGAATTTTCAAAAAATAATGTCATTTGTGCATTATCTCTTGAATATCGTGTACTATGTACTATAAACCACTTCGGACCGATAGAATATTCATAAAACACGGGTGAAAATATCGTTCAAAATCTCACTGACCTTGATACAGTGTACATTGATTAATAGCGTATTTATTACACTGTACATGCAAATGACTGGTAGAAGAGCTAAAGATGTGCTTGAAATTAGGGTTTATATGAAAGTTCGGACATTGCTCGGCTAAAAGCCTGTAAGGGAAGGGTTTAATTTCTTACAGATCTAAATTTTTAGGGGGTTTCTTAATTTTAAAAAAGTTTTGCCCTAATTTTAAAAGATCTTTCCCTTCCCCCGGTCGTCATACAAAAAACAAACAGCGAATGCAATGTTAGCAAAATGGGCCCAAAAAACAATGAGTATTTAACATTGGTTTTAAAAACCCTTTTTTAAACACGAGGGTTTATGGGATTCCCCCTTCTTCCAAAACGAACAAAAAAAAATCTTGTTACAATCCCCCAAAAAAAAGGGTTTTCCAATTGTGTCCCAAATATAACAAAAAGGCATTCCACAAATAAGTTACAGGTGATGAGACATGAGTTTACAATTTTGAGCCAAAGCGGAAATGTTAAAATAAAATTTGGGCCACTAAAATTGCAAAACACTCAAGTATTGCCAAGCGACGCACTGTTAAGAAAAATTTGTATGTGATTTTTGTGTCGCCTCAACGGAATAGTGGCGACATATAGGGATCACTTCTCTATCGTCTGTCTGTCCGTCTGTCCGTCCGTCACTATAACTTATCCGGACTACTCCTCATAAACTACTGGTGCATTCATTCACGCTTTACAGGAATAATCAGTACCAAGTCTAGTTGTGCATATCATCAGCATTTCCCTTTCAATGATTTGTGTCCGAGTAATGGTCTAAATAAAATTTTTTTAAAGTCTGTCCGGACTACTCCTCTTATCGCTCTGATGCAATTTCAATGAAGCTTTCCAGGATTGATCTGTGGCTCAAGTCCTTGTGCATATGGCATGGGTTTTCCGGTTGAAAGATTTTTGGCCGAGTTATGACCCTTTAATAAAAAGGTGCTGTTTCTGTGTTTTGCAAGATACACAAAAACTTGTCCGATCTACTTCTCAAAAACCACTGGTGCATTTTCATCTAAACTTTACAGGAATGATTAGTTTCACATCTAGTTTTGTATATTTTCGACTTTATGGTTCAATGAATTTTGTCAGAGTTATGGCCTTTTAATTATCTAATTTTTTTAAGTTTGTTCAAACTACTCCTTATATACCACTAAAGCAATTTCAATAAAACTTTACATGATTGATTGGTAGGTCAAGCACTTGCGCATATTACACGGGCTTTCAACTTGAATGATTTAAGCCTAGTTATGGCCCTTGAAATAATAAAGTTTTTCTGGACTAGTCCTCATATACCATTAATGCAATTTCAATGAAACTTTACAGGATTAATTGGTATGTCAATACTTGTGTATAATAAACAAGTTTTTCGCTTGAATGGTTTTTGGCTGAGTTATTTGTCCTTGAAAAAAACAGGTGTCTTTTTGTGTTGCCAGCTACACAGAATTTTGTCTGGACTACTCCTCATAAAATGCTGGTGCAATTTTATCAAAACTTTAGGAGAATGATCAATATCATTCTTATTTGTGCATTTCATCAACATTTTATGGTTCATTGATTTTTAACATAAAACAAAATATTTTCTTTAAAAGACAACTTCCTGCTGGTTTTAAAGATGATGATGAGATAAAACAGATAATGGAATATATCAATCGAATAAGGCAAAATGCCAAATGTAAGGAATACTACAAGTTATGTACGTTTGTCCGGTGTTGTTAAAAATGGTTATTAATTTTCAGACTTTTCTGAGTGTAAGTTTGAATAAACACAAATACTGTTTGTGTATAATAATGTAAGAGAAACGTAACAATTTATGTGTACAAGAAATTTTACAAACATCGACTGAAATGGTAAAGCAGGTCATATTGAAATAAACATAAAGGTAAGTTTGAACTTAAAAAGTAATTGTCTAGATGGTGAATTTGGTAGAGTCGTCGAGATAACAACAAAGGAAACATTGCCACGGGTTCGAGGACTACAATTTTTCTTTTTTTTCTCTTTTATTCTCTCTCTCTCTTTCTTGCTGTTGTATTCTTAAAATAAGATGAAAACATAGGTTTGATATATTGTGTACCTTTTACGCTTTATATGTATATAAAATATACCGATAATACGGTTAAATAGCGAAAGGATCAATCGAAATTTCTTATATTACGACGAAATGTCTAAACAATTCTTAATCATGTAATAAGGGTAATGCTATAAATTCATTTAATTATCAGTCCTAAAATGAGAAATAAGAAAATAAAAACGATATGAAACATGCATAATATATACAAAAATAAAACAGTTTTAAAATCCATGCACGGAAAAAAAAAATGTCGAACGACACATATGCCCCTCTTCCAAGACCTTGACTCACATTATTGGTAATTTTGTTATAGAAACTTGCCATAAATTGGTACATGGAAGTGTTCAGTTATGGAAAAAAAGAAAATAATGAAGACTTTATGATAAATAGTTGTAAAGATAATGAGACATTTAAGGTCACCGTGACCTAGACCTTTAAACTAGTGACCAAAAAGAATAATAGTTATGACCAATCAAGTTTAGAAATATGAAGACTTTGTGATAAATAGCTTTCAAAATAATGAGCGGAAAACATACTGACATTAAAGAACCATGTCACCGTGACCTTTGACCTAGTGACCCTAAAATCAATAGCTGAAAATTTATATTTCTGATCTATCAGTATGTAAAATATGAAGCTTTTGTGATAGTTTTCAAGATAATAAGCGGACACAATTCTTACATTTAAGGCCCATGTGACCTTGACCTTTGATCTAGTGACCCCAAAAGCAATACGAATCATCTGTTGGTTATGCTCACAATGTGAAATATAAAGACTTTGTGATAATTATCGTTCAAGATAAGCTAAAATAATACTACCATTCAAAGACGCTGTGACCTTGACCTTTGACCTGGTGACCCCAAAATCAATTTGGGTTATTTTCTAGTTATGACCAATCACTATGTGAAATATGAAGATTTTGTGATAGATAATCAGCGGAAACCATGTGGTCTACCGACAGACAGACCTACCGACATTATACAAGACAATATACCCCCTTTTCTTCGAAGGGGGGCATAAGAAAAAAATACATTTTTTTAAGTTTATGATGTATTTTGTGAAACTTAAACAGACCGGAAAATCTTCCTTTAGCCTGATAACATCCATACGTACGAAGCCCATTGAGGCCGTTTTGAGTAAGAAGTTAGAACTAAGATGTTAGATCTTAGAACTTTGATCTAAGAACTGAGGGCTTAACTCATAGAACTTAGAGGTTCTGTAAAAGCGGTAAAACGCCATATTAACTGCAAGATAGACAAGGAGATGTAAGTGAAATAAACTTTTTATAATATTTTTTAATTTTATTGTTCAATTTGAAGAGTTTCAGAGATATAGCTAATGCGTTTAAAGATTAATTAATTATCTCTTATATATTAGGACCGGGTAAAAAACAACCAATTTCAATAGGAGGCAATGGGCGACCGAGCTATCATCAACAGGCTTTAACTAACTCCGTTAATGGTTATTTTAGTTCTAGCTATTTAAGCCGAATCGTAGAGGGACTGTAGCGTCGAAACTGATGTGTTGCCTGTATCAATTTGTGTTATTCCCTAATTATCAAATGTGGTACATCTTTTTAAAATATTGTTTCTGTTAGTTTTAAAATAATTAAACATGTCAGTTTTCGTATGTGTATTGAAATAAATTGATTAATATTTATATTGCAATATCTTCTTTATCTCTTTCCGGACGTTGGTCACTAACTGAGCATGGAGGTTTTTAAATTTGACCGTTTGTTATTACACCAGTAAAAGGTGTTGTAATCACATATTTAGCAGTCATTCTCAGAGAGGTGCATTTAACAAAACTAGAACTGATTAACTTTGTGTGACATATAAATGATAACGACAAGTAAAAATATGTTGATTCTGCATCCACGGAGCGATCTGTACAGACGACTAATTTTATGGCTCGAAGTATCAAACAACGATAACTCTCCCGTAGTGATGGCGTCATACTACCTAGACATATTAAACAAAATAGGAATTGCTCCTAGGTTCTTTTGTTTCGATAGAGGAACTGAAGATTCAACTCTAGCATTGCTTCAACTATTTTTCAGATATAACGACACAGAAAGTGTATCAGGATTAAAAAGTCCTATGTATGGAAAAAGTGTAGCAAATCAGAGTTTTGAATCCTTTTAGAGATTTCATCGTAGACAAGGTTGCGCTTAAAAATTTCATTTTTTTTTCAAGTATCTTATTAATTTCAAAGTTTGGATAAAACAAATTACACATTGAATGCCAAAAATATTGATGTATGGATTTGATCCAGGCACAGCTCTACATAACCCAAAAGAATATTGAAATACATTAGGAGTACCTGATATTTAAAATGTATTTTGTACCTGGAATCTATTATTGGCATAACCTTGGTCATCGTGTTGATCGCGAAGCAAAGATATTCAAGAACTTTATGGATCCTTTAGTTGAACGGCTTCACTGTAACGAAACCTTTAAATTTATTACAGTGTTGTCTTCGAATAACAGAAAGCTTTCGACAGCTTTTAAACAAATCGTTAACATTGTACCTTGAATTTTTACAGATGATTGTGCTTAATTATGACAGGACTCTTGTTGAAAACCCATTGAACTGTTTCAAGATAACTGTTTATGAATAAACTCTGATGTAGTCAGAGCTTCTTTAAATAACCTGATCAAATGCTGTGTCTATTTTACATTTAAAATAACATGTATGTGTACTTTGCATCAGCGTCAATCCTTCCGTGTTTCCATTTCAACTAGATCAAGATCACAGTGGCCACTTAAATAAAAGATAACCATTGCCTTAATTTAAATGAATGCACTTCTGTATAAGTCCCCTTCCTAAAGCACTGTGCAAATATGGGCTGCCGAATTTAAGAGGGGCAGGGAGAGCATTGGAGATGATGAAAGACCAGGGTGGACAAAAGAGGCCATCAACGATGAAACTGCGGAAGCTTTGCACGATCTGTCATGTGTGACAGAAGGTGAGACCTCCGAAGCATTGCTAAGGAAGTGGGTTTTAGCTTTGGTTAAGTTCAGGCAATTCTGACTGATGTCTATGGTATGTCAAAACTTTCCACTAGATGTGTCACCAGACAGTTGACTGACGATCAGGAACGGACCAGGTTTGGCATTTAAAGGTATATTTTGTCTCGCTACGAGGATGCACCTGATATTATCTACAAGATCGTAACTCAGGATGAAACACGGGTCCATCAGTTCGATCCAGAGTAAAATAAAACAGAGCATTCAGTGAAAGCACTATTTCTCACGAGGGTGCTATTAGCAGTGAAGATGATGGCTTCATTTTTGGGGGGATAGTCAGGGGATAGTTGACTATCTTGCGCAAGGTTGTATCATATACGGTACGTATTATGCAGACAAATCGAGACGTCTGCGTCTAGAAATTGCGTGTAAATGGAGGGAAAAACTGACTCAAGGCGTCTGCTCCTGCACGACAATTCGTCCGCTCGCACATCCCAAGTTGCTTTGGCTGCTACAAGTGACTGCGGCTTTGAAATTCTTCCCAATCCCCCATTTTCTCCGGACTTGGTCCCCTCTGACTTCAATCTGTTTCCTAAACTGAAAACCAAGCTTTGTAGACGTTTTGGAAGCAATGAAGGTGTTATAGAGGCAGTAAATGAGTTCATCGAGAACCACAATAGAGAGCACTATTTTGAAGGGTTTAACAAGTATATTATTGTGTCACGTGACGAGCTTGACGATACAGTGTATATGTACTGTCATGGATAGAGAATATATGTAATAAATATGATTCGTCGATATAAGTATAGAATGATACTTTTATGTTGAAATTAAACTGTACTTTAGAAAGAGGTATCACACCGAGGTTGTCTTAAGTATAAGTATGTGATTCAAAGCTGCTACACTTGATTAACATTGTCATTTTTATTGACATCACGAACCTCAATTTTCAACAACATAGGGCAAGAAGATCAATGGTTTTGGAACATATTTCACGAAACTCATAACCTCTATCGCACCAAAAAAAAGACTGGCTCCAGTAATGCAAACAATCAGAAAGGCATAAAAGCTGAAGTAGCAATTGAATTAATTTCGTACCTGAATCACGAGCGCAATAAGGACAATTGTATTAAGATAATCAAATGGTATTGAATGTGTAGGATGGGAAACAGAAAATATGTAAAGCTTTAAAACAATAAGGGGAGGATGATCAAGCTAGTCATCTATTTAAACATGTCAAAAAAAGTTGAAAGAATGTAATTGTGTACCGACTGTTTGAATTGATCCATCGGAGCTTGACTTTCAATGAGGCCTCATCTTATGTTCATTCGTACACTTATTCATTTTAATAAAAGCTTTGTCCATATAAACATTTATTCCGTATTTATTTTGAGATAGATTTCATGCTATGCAAGTTACTTTCTTTTTAAGAACGAAACAGAGGATACACAAGAGGGCCATGATGGCCCTATATCGCTCACCTTAAGGAATAGATCTTAACTGGATTTTTCTTATTTAAAACAAGCAACATGTTTATAAAATACTTTAATGTTATTTAGTTAGTGCCAAATGTAAAGTATTTTTGGCCAACAGCAACAGGAATGCAATCAAGAGTATAGAAATACTTCTTTTTTCTTTTCTTTAAAGTATACATATAGGTTGCTAAAAATACACTCCCTGTAGTGTGTTTACATCATGAAAATTTTATCAGTGACATCATAATTAACAAGGCGAAGTACAAATTTGGATAATACTTCAATAAAAATGGGTCAAGGACAAAAATGGCCGGGTTGCATTTGTATACCAAATAACATGACTTATGAGTCTGTGATGTTACAAAAATGTACTACCATTGACCATTAATGTTGAAAATTTAACTTAGTCGGTAAACAGGAAGTGGATAAGGGATAGACCTGAACTTGGGACCAAATATTAATGCAGTCACATTACCAAATATCAAGAGGCTGTGTTATGTAGTTGCTGAAAAAACTGTTACGGAAATGTCCTTCTATTTACAATTAATGCCGAAAATTTAACTAAGTCATCAAACGGGAAGTGAATAAGCCACATACCTGAAATCATATCCCATTGTATGTGACTACATGTTGATGCTGTATAGGCTGTGATAAGTAGTTGCTGAGAAAATTGTTACGAAAAATTCCTACCATTGACCATTTTTTAACTAAGTCAGTAAACATGAAGTGGATGAGTGACAGGCCTGAAATCGAAACCCATGGTATGGAACAATGTGTTAATGCTGTATGATAAATATTATGAGGTTCTCTAGAGTAGTTGCTGAGAAAACTGTTACCAAAAATGACTCAACCAATTCGCCTGCCTGCCTGGAATCAAGTCTCAATACATGATGGGAAACAGTATTTTTTTTGCATATGATTATGTAAAATTTTTCGAAAACCAGTATTATATTTGTACCAGATATCCCATTTGATTTTAAATATTAAAATATTTTTGATAAAAGTATTTACTCAGGGGTATCATGTTAGGGACAGGATCTAACCCCCAAGCATCTGTGGTTTATCATATAAGGACACCCCTTTCTACAAAAACTTCTTCCTGTTCACATGAGTGGCTCTATACACAGTATTAATCATAAAATTAAATCATGTAAAATGTTATTAAAAAAAAACAACAGCAGGGATCTCAGGAAGGTAAGAATTTTCCGTGGCAGACTGTTTGACCAAAAATTTTCATGAGTCAAATAACTTTTTTCTTGTGTTATTTTTCTACACAAATCAATTTCATGTTTTCAGAAATTACTGTTTGGGAAGTCATTTAGAGTAGATTTTCAAGTTTAAATTGATAACTATTGTAAGGTTAGGCAATTATCAGCTTCTTGCTTAGTTAACATGATAAAGATAATTAAGTATTTCTAGCACCATGGATAATTACCATAATTATTGTTCCATTTTCACTTACATTTATTGAGGTGATTAACACATGTGTACATGCAGGGGTAAAAGTTACAGAAACTGAAAATACTGAAAGAAAAAGTTGGGGGCCAGGGGGCCGCTAGGACCCCCAGTGGGTCCAGGGAAACGCCCTGGCTAGGGGTCCAGGGGCTGGAGGCCCTCGGAAGCTTTTGCAATTTAGTGAATTTAAAAGCTCAAAAAAAGGCTCAGATACATACTCAAGTGCTTTATTTATCTTCAGATGTAATTAATCTGATATGTTAAAATTTACACAAATTCACTGAGCAATACTTTTTAAGCAATATATACACATTCCACATAACAAATTATGTTCATTCTTTTTACTATTTTCAATTTCATATCTTAAATTTAATCCTTTTCCATTGTCTTCCACTTGTTGATGCAGTACACTCTCAACTGACTTGACAATTTCTTCAGATGTGGAAACATTTTGAATTCTCTCAGTCCTAAATGATCCATTAACTCTTGACTAGTTTTATCATCAAAGTACTGAAAGATTATATTCAGTACTTTGTTATTGTTTTTTGTTAGTTGCCCCATACATATTCAAAGATATTAACTTATCTTTCACGTTTGACTTCACTCCATCCTACAGATTTGGCTACACCATGTGTTGTTTATAATAATAATGTACATTGCACTGGTTGGAGAAAGAGTAGTTTTTTCAAGAGCAGGCTTGTCTTCAGCTAAACGTTTGGCAAGATGTTAGATTAGAGATCGCCTGCTATGGAAAATGGCAGACAATGTTCACTAAGAAAGGCAGTTGTGATTGCTCTTTGTTTGGCAATGCGGTCTTGCATACTTTCAATCTTTTTGTGCACAGCTTTCGATGAGCCTGGCAGTACATGAAAAAGACAATTTTCAAATAAAAGATGTATGAAAACATATCAAATAAAATATCACACTCATTATTGTCAATTTAGTTTTGAAACAAGAAGATAATCAAACTAAAAAAACATAGATAAAGAAAATCGTGTTCTAATCCTTAAAATAATATTCAGATGGAAAAAAAATCTATTATTCAAGTGGTGAAAAAAATTACAAGTCCAGACCTATTAAAAATTTGGGCATAGGTTCCCCTGCACAAGGCCATTTTTTAATTTGCCCAACAACCCTTGCCCAGACCACATGAAAGTTGGGGCAAGACAGAAGAAAAAGAGGGTGGGGTAATGTGCATTGTTTATTAACTACACAATGCACAACTAAACCTCTTTTCGTTGCTAACACTAGATAGTGGCTAAACTACACAGACAAATGATCTTACTTGGTCTAAGATTCTTTTAGTGGTCCTCATCTTCAGCTCATCGTGATTAAGAAGCACCTTTTTTCTGTTCGAATTTGTGTAGTTGATTGTTTTGGAACAGACTTCACAAAAGCCCATTGCATTTGGTTTCTTCAACCAAGCATCCCATTTTGCACCTTTAAAGTCGTTTTCCGCTAACCACTTCTACCTCCATTTGTTTTTTGCACCTTTTTTTAGATCGTTAGTATTAACACTTCACTGTTATTGTCATTGTATTTGTACATGTATGTATTTTGACATCAAATGACTATGCAACAAACGATTTCATTGGCAGGTAAAAATAACGACGACCAATCAAATCTGATCTTGTATAAATTTAACTAGCTCAATTTTTCATCGGCAATCTCCGTATTGTAATTGTTTTGATTCGTATATTTCCCATTTTGTGCAAACAGGTATGAGACGGACACACGGTGCATATCCATATCGGTACCCTCTTTGCGAAATCTGCTCAAACGGTACCCTCTCTGAACATGCACAGGTCATTCTCTGCTAAAAACAAATTAGCGATGGATAACAATACAGTAAAATTTCATTGTAATAAGGAAAAGAGGTATGACACGTAGAAAAGATGTATTCCACGGAACACTAGAATGTTTTATTTATGTGCTGATTTGTCATGTGCCCGATTTTCATGTACTGCAGCTTCACAATAAGCTACAAGAAATCGTCTTGCTTCGCCCATCACCTCGACATATTTTTCGGGCTGAAATGAACCTGTGGCTTGATTATATATGCATCATACATATTTAATATGTTCATATACATATTAGAGAGGGTACCGTTTGAGCAGATTTCGCAAAGAGGGTACCGATATGGACATGCACCGTGGGACAAATTTATTTAAAATAATATATCAAGCATTATCAAGCAATGTGCACACGCTAATTAATGAGGCATCCACACACACCCTTCCCGATTTCTCATCGGATTTAAGTCATGCAGAAAAATGACCTCGGAGATCGCCGAAAATACGGAATTCCGTCAAACATATAAAATTTTAGAAATCATATCACGGGAGGTAATATTTACATAAATACTAAATGTCATCCCTTAATACTTCACAGATTGTTAACAAAATACCTGTTTCAACGTAGCCCACCGATAATTGTATTCATCTTCACTTCTTTGTTTTGAAATACGATTTTATGTTACAAAATTTCTCAATTTCCTTGTTCAAGGCCGCCATTTCGTCCTACTTCCGGTCGGTTAGTTTTGTAAATAGGTCAGATTGATACAGATGTTTTCTGGACAAAAATGTTGACTCAAGACTGATTGATATGCATTATTTAGTGATTTGAATTGTATGTTTATGATCAGAATGAAATATAATGACATTATTAAAATCGTTCAGCAGATTCTGTAAAACCAGCGTACACAATGTTGAATCCCGCAAACCGGAAGGAAGAATTTAAGTAATATCCGTACTGTAAATTAAACTTTTATCTTAATCAGCTTTTTTGTGAAAAAATACAACATTTTTGTTTACTTTCGTTTCTTTGTGCAATATCTTACACAATAATATGTGCAAGTCAATGTCAAGAACCAAAATATATTACATTTTATTTCGGAAATGACACAGTCTCCTTTCTGATGGTATTACGAAATTAATGGAAGAATCTATAATTGCATAGGGATCAACTTCACTTTAGCTCTGAAATTTGGGCTATTCTGATTGACTTTGTTTTGAATTAACATTCACATCCAACAACATTTTCATCTTTCTAATGCTTTAACAGAAAAATCCTCATAACAATGTCTGTTGAGACAAAAAATACAAGATACACTTTTTCAATTTATCCCTACAAAGACAGTCTATACAATCTTGCAATAAAAAAAACCCTTTAACCCCCAAAACAGAGACCAATTTTCAACTCTAGACCATAATTTTAATATATTTTGTAGAATCCAACAAGCTTATGCCTTGTGAGAAATATCTAAGCTCTAGCCCTTTCCATTTTGAAGTATAAGACCTTTTAATTTTTTTCTTTTAGTTGACATAGCAACCAGAGTTTAGCATGAAATGGAATTCTTTGAACAATCTTGATAGAGCTTCATACAAAGAGTATTCCTGCCAAGTTTCATTAACATTGGCCTTGCAGTATCATAGAAGATGTCCTGAGAATATTTAAAATGTGGACGGACAACGGACGACGGACGCCATTTGGTTGGCCATCCTAAAAGCTCACCTGCACTTTCTGCAAGGTGAGCTAAAAATATACACTTGTTTTCTCCAATAGATTTTATTTCAAACTGTAAGGTCAAAAAGCGATCGCATAAATGAGTATTGTTATAAATTAGGGCCGGGAATTATATTCGAATATTCGAAACACTACCTAATATTCGAACATTGAAACACGAATACGAATATTCGACAAAAACAAAAAGATTTTAAAAGATTTTTTTTTGTTATTACTTTCAAATTTCAATTAAGATCGTAAATTAAAATAGATAAATACAGAATCCCTAAAGAAAGCCCAACACGGCAAAATTGAAAATGTTGCAGGCTCGGTTTGATTGAGCCTGTTCATGGACGGTACTGGAAAGTGCAAGTTACCGTCCACGCCCCCTAGCACCGGCTTAAGCAGAATTCAACATTTAAACATGAAATAGTAAAATTTTGAATTTAGAAACATCCGCAGATGTGTTCATACGGCGGTTATCATGGAACCTTCAATGTGACACTTCCGTGCCATTCCATGAAAAGCGGCGTATGGTCCCCAAGTAATAAAAAGCGTGTGCCCTAAACGAGAAAACAATGGGCAGAACTAAATAAAATGGAATTTTGAAAGGGGATCAGAGGTTATGAAGCCTGCGTATCACAGATAAGACGTCAAAAGACAAATTTAAAAAGCAGGCAACATATCCTAGGGGTGATTCAACATTATTCAAGTAGGAATATTGGAACCACCCAACTAGAAAATGCCGAAAAGTTGAAACTAAAAATACTACAAGCACAACAATAATGTCGTGCTGAACGATCTTCAAGGATCGAAAATATAACATCATTGATTAAATGTACGGGGAGACTTTTTACAGCCGCCACACGGCACAAATAACACGGATGTGATCATAAAATAGATAAATACAGAATCCCTAAAGAAAGCCCAACACGGCAAAATAACCATTGACCTTTACTTGACCAGGTGTTCACACGTTTGTATGACGTGTGTATCGCCAATTAACTGTAAAAACTTTGGGGTCCAGTTGATCAAAAGGGCACCCGTTTCACAGTTTGGAATTTACCAGTTAAACAGTTTATAATGTAATTCTTTCCGATTTTAATAAACTTATTTAATGCTTTCTGTGCTAGGCCTAATCTTTCCGAATAATCGATAAATGTCCTAAATTTTGTGAAGACGAAAAAATCGACACGCATTAATCGGTGTTTTATGAAAGCATGCCAAGTGTCTATATTCCGTCAGAATATATTTATTCCGTAGAAATTAGACTCCGTGTGATAACCTGCGTTATAGCTAAATTTATCTGCATAATATTTTAAACCTTATCTTAAATTATAATAAATAAAAACAAATATTTAATACAAGTTAAGTTTCAATATAATTATTTGTTTTTGGGGCTGAGGCTACACTGTCAATTGAATCACGTGAGTTACCACCCGTTAATAAGACAAATAATCAGAAGTCGGATTTACTGAACCAAAGGCAATCAAATTATGACTTTATTTCAGAAGTAAACATATTTGACGATTTACAATATAAAAAATAAAAAAACTTTTACGTAGTAAAAAGGGAATTTTCAATCGTCGATTATTTCAAGCATATTAAAGTAGTATAGTATTCGACGCAATCAATTTCGGATACGTGTACGTCAAAGAGAAATATTGGAACAAACGTTGTAAAAACGAATATTCGAATATATTCGAATATGGAAAACGAATATTCGAACATGAATTTTCTTATTCGTTCCCAGCCCTATTATAAATAAAATGATAACTTCATTTTAAAATGTTTTTATTGAAATCAAAACATATTATTTAGCTTGAAAGCTGTATATATAAGAGAAAAAAAACACCTAAAATAGATAATTCATGGATATATGATATATTTTTAAGACAATTTACCTGCAGTCAAACAGGTTACACATCCAGTTATAAATACAAATATTATCTTAGGTCCCACCATTTTAACAAACCATCCAATTCAACTGTTCACGTCTGAGTAAGTTATCAGATATGACTATCATGGATCATGATGTTTAAACAAATATATAAATAACTAAGTTCGAAAATTATGTTATCTGCCATAGTACGCTGTATAAGGTCATGAAATTTGTAACGTTTATTTTGGATCTAAAAGCATACTTGTAATTCAAACGCTTTATCTATGTGTAGTATGATTTCCATAATTTAGGATGTGCTCTCCTTTTACAATATTTACATTTAAGGGCTTACAAGTAAGTATCCAACACAATTAAAAAGAATCTATAAAAACGCAACTCGTTCCGGTTTGGTAACATTTTTTTCAAGCTTACGATTGAGTAAATACATCTTCAAGTTGATGCAGTGGTACTCGGTTATAGCGAACTCGTCGGGAACTTTGAGTTTTTTTTTATCTATATCAGAGGTTTGTTATAAAACCAATATAAGCAAATAATATTTTATAAACAAAACTATATATAGCGAACATGCTATATAAACTGCTTTCTTCATGAACCACATTTCGAAAGTGTAAATTCTGATTCATTCTTCATATCATCAAAATGGTCTGATTAATTATGGTCAGTTGTGATACTTAGTTTTTACTGTTTAAAAAAATCCGAAATTTTTTATTGACTTTGCTGAAACTGTTTTCTGTATTTTCAAGTACAACCAAGCTAAGGAAACGGTTATTAGTGCTGCAAATTCATAGGGTAAAATGACACCGAAGTGGTCTATGTCAGCCAACAGCAAGTTTTATATACAAAATTGTTCGTCTTGGTCTGTAGTTTCCGGAATGAATATTCATTTGGTTCAAGTCCGATGCGTAGCTTAAAAATCCAAGATGGCGTCAAAGATGGCCGCCAAATCCCTAAATAATCTAGAATATTAATATTTGCTTATATTTGTTCCTGCATTTGTATTTCAAGTGAAATTTTTGCAAGGAAGATATCATTTAAAGCGTTTTATACGAAGAGATTTAATTTCATTTGAGAAAACAGATTGCTTTTTGCTTTTTTTTATACGTAATTAAGCAAGATAATGCTAAACTTATGGGTTTTTGCTATGATACTCTTGTCATAGCTTAAACAGAGAAATATTTATTACTTATTTTGTTATTCCACTATTGTAATGTATTCATGAGAGTAATGCTTTAATGCATTCATATCATATCTTATGAAATCTTTCTTTGTAATTATGCAGTAAGACATGTTAAATGAGAGACGGTACATTAAAATAGTTTTTCAATGTAAGGTTGTAACTGGTACTTATTTGTTCTATATCAAATATTTCCCCAAATTTTGTGTTTCTGTCAAATTATAGCTTCTTTAGTGCAGTCCATGTAACTGATTAACATAATAAACAAGGAATATGACAATTTGCTTCTGGTTATTTAATGAATTATTGTTCAAATCGTACCCCACCCACTATAAGAAACTCTGACCCCTAGATTAAACTGATTATATGGAATGACAATATTTACATAAGTTAATAAACATAAGGTGATTTTCAAAGTGTGATACTATTACAGGTATCCTGTCAGATTCAAAAATGTGTTACCAATTTAATAAGCATGATTTTGTTGTAAGTTCACCTAAGGATTTGAAAAAGTACAATGTATGAAAAACAACCTCTGCTCATTTATTTATATGTTACACACCTTTTTATGTCAAATGAAATGTAATTTATTTTTTTAAAGTTTCTTAAATTGACAAAATAGTCATTTAAAAAGTTTAATATTTTATCTACACAGATCATTACTCTGTTGACCTTCGGTTTCATGAAACATGCATAGTAGTCGGATAAAACATAATGTTTATATGAAAATCGTTCTTGGCATTATAATTGTGTTTGTGCTATTTTAATCCCTTCTATTTGACCTTTTTCGAGTTGTGTGGTTGTAGTATTTCTTTTAAATAGTGTATAATAACCCTTTGGATAAATAGTGTATAATAAGTCCCTGCTTTTAAAGATTATATTTTGACCTTTGATCACGTTATATAAATCCATTTTATTTAGTTTCGCCCATTGTTCTCTATTTCTTGTGGACAATATGTTGTATGTCGTGAAATTGCACGAACATTTTACATTGAAGATACCATGATCACTTTCGTAGGAATACATCTGTGGACGTGTCTCCACTTCTTTTAAAAGTGTACCAGTTGAAAATTTAGAATTTTGCTTGAGCCGGTGCTATAAGGTGTAAATGGTAGGTAACTTGCAATTACCACTACCGGTATGTTCCTATATGACGAAACAGTGTAAATAAAATAAATCCCCACCAAGTAAAATTCTAACAATTGGCATGGTTACATTAGACAAAATAAATAAAATACATACATGATCGTGTAAATATGTACAATTAAGGTACAGCCCAATTACCATAACCAAAGTACTCGATGCCTTAAAGGAAGGCAGAGCAACAAGAACATCACTTACCAAGACAGAAGAAGACGAAATTAAAACAATTTAGAACGCACAAAACGTCAAAAACAAAAATGTTGCAGTCTCGGTTTGATTGAGCCTGTTCATGAACGGCACTGTCAAATGCAAACTACAGTACACGCCCCCTAGCACCGAATTATGCAGAATTCAACATTTAATCATGGTTACGGTGAACTTTTGGATTTAGAAACAACAGCAGACGCGCTTATAATGTGGTTATCATGGAACACGTTAGTGTCATTCCATAAAAAGCGGCGTATGGTCCCCAAGTACGAGAATGTGTGTGTCCTAGACAAGAAAACAACGAGCGGAACTAAATAAAATGGAACTTTGAAAGGGGATCAGAGGTTATGAAGCCTGCATGCCACAGATAAGCTGTCATCTCCACATAAATAAGGCCTGCTTATACCTAGACAAAGTACAATTAAATTTTAAATATATCTGAATTACGACAACAGGACTTTGTAAAATATTTACGTAATTTATGATAGCGATAGCCTTGTTTACGTTTACTTAGATATATTTAAGATCTCACTTGATCAAATTTGATTATTCATGTTAAGGATATCATCTAGGTAGCGGTAAGTGCTATTTAATGCAACGTATAGCTTCCGGTTGTGAAATAGGAGAGAACATAAAATCCCTCTAGTAACAAAATAAAAGTAAATAAAGTAAACTAACATGTCATTGACATTATGATTGTAAACATCAGGTAAAGAGAAGATCCTTTGAAAGCAATTAAACATGGCAAAGTTGATATTTCAAACTCAGTTTGATGGAGTCTGTTCATGAGACACCATATCTCAAGTCTCTTAGTACCGACTAAGTAGTATCCAATCCTCAACCATAAAAGTTTTGCAATCAATGATCCCGAAAGACCAAGTCGTCCGGTTAGCTCAATAGGTAGAGCGTTGGACTGTGAATCGGGCAACCCGTGTTTGATTCCCGGACGGGGCAGGTCACTTTCGTTGTGATTGATCATGAAATAGTTTCTACGATTATTCGCACTGTACCACTGCTCTGCTATGTACAGAAGTTTCAGTTCCTTGCGAAAGTGAGGGCAACTAGAACTGGTAAACTGCTTGACAGCCTGCCCAGGAACGATTCGGTGGCTGAACTGTGCTCTGGTAAATTCAATGTGGTTACTGCCGTGATCCGGATTGAAAACTACCGACACAAACATCACCATCCCGAAGGGCCTATTAATATAACACTGTTAACCTGCTGTTGCAGACTCGGTTTGATTGAGCCTGTTCATGGACGGTACTGGAAAGTGCATGTTACCCTGCGCCCCCTAGCACATAGTATTACTATCAAGTACCCGCCAGGCAAAAGATTAGCTATTTTCGTCCAAGTGAAAGCTCTTCTTAATTCCTCCCATGAAGTTAACAACAAACTTGAAACAAAATGCTCAAAATCATACACAGGAGCTGTCAGTAGGACAGCATGCTCGACTATTCTCAGTGCTTGATAGTAAAAAAAAATGGGACATAATAATGTAAAAAAAGCTTGATACAGTAACCTCCTCTGTACACAGGTTGAAATTATGATGGTGAACAAGTTTGCAAGGTCTCAAAGCGATATGTCGATGGAATTTTGAAATTATCTGAGTACGTGGTATAATATTTAAAATCAACAGCCTGCATAATAAAGAAATTCTCTTATTCATAAAGTAGTATATCTCTTTGAAATAAAAACATGTTAGAGGGAAGTAACCTACAATAATGATGGTTGTGGAGATTAATCTTGTCCGAAAAATTTTGTAAGTTAATAAATAGATATTATTATTTCCTACTAAATGCTTAGCTTATGGGTCTTGAACAGTGACCTACAAGTATAATCAAAATCACATTTGAAGACTAACAATGAATGTTTATGGCTAAGGAGAAACAAACTTGCAAACAAATCCTTAACAAAAGGCAAGCACAAGGTCAACGCAAATACAGAATTGCAGGTCAGTAAATTAGTTCCTTATTGTGTGCATAAAACAAATAAAAGAGATATTTCAACATTTAGACACACATGCAGGACATTTTCTATGAAAGGTAAGATGTCTCATCACTAACCAATTAAATAAAATTGTTAATATTTTTAATACCACTATTATAATATAAAACAAAAAAGTATTTAATTTAAAGTTGACTTCCCGTTCGTAATACCCCACCCACTTTGTATATGAATTTAGATCAATAAAACACATTTACGGCATAGTTCGCTTATTCTAACTTATTCTAAATATGTGTAGATATAGTTTTAAAGCTGTATTAAACGAAATCATGAATGTTATTCAGTTTAAACAAGAATAAAACTAATAAGTTACACATATTCAGAAAGCACACCCAGTTTGCAACATATTTTTTCTTTTCTTCTTTCGTTTAAATTAGGCGATGAAAACTAGAAAAAAATCAATAAAGTCAAAATTTATAGCATGAGTAAGTTTAAAATAAGAAATTTTATGCAAAATTTCAAAAAGATTTACATAACTGAAAAAAAGAAATAAGCCAACGTAAATATTACTAGAATATTTAGAGATTTTGGCGGCCATCTTTGACGCCATCTTAGATATCTTAGCTTCGCATCGGGTTGGGCCAAATGAATATCCATTCCAGAAACTACAGATCCAGACGAACATTTTGGTATATGAAACTTGCTGTTGGCTGACATAGACCAGTTACCCCTCTAAATAGGCTAGTAAAATGGGCTAATTTGCAGCACTACATTGTAAGCTTCCTGAATCTGCTTGATATATCGTTTCAAATTTTCGTCACACACATTTACGTTGTATTTAGAAATAATTTATTGTGTGTCCTTATATAAAATAACCCTGATAATAAACAGTTATATTTAAACACAAAAAGGACATCTTGTATTTTCGGCAGGGTTGCACATGTGGGATTTGATTTCAAGTCTGTCGCTCTTCTACTTAGTGTTTACCGACTTAGTAAACTACTTATCACAACCTCTTGAAAATTGTTATACAGCACTAAAACATGGTCCAGAACCGTGGGAACCGATTTCGGGTCTGTCCCGCATCCACTCCTTGTTAACAGACTTAGTTTAATTTTCAACAATAATGATCAATGGTAGGAAATTTCGTAATAATTTTCTCAGCAACTACATATCACAGCCTCTTGATATTTGGTATACAGCATTAATACGTGGTCCCATATTGCTGGAGACAATAGTTCATTCGTACATCCACTTCCTGATTACCGACTTAGTTAAATTTTTAACATCAATGGTCAATGGTAAAACATTTTAGTAATATCACAGCCTCATGATATTTGGTAAACAAATTTAACTCTGCCTTTTCTGTCTTTGACCCATTTTTAATTTCATAATGAGAACAACCTTTCGTGCATACAACAAAATTAAGATGCGAGACCAATCACAGGGAAAATGAAATGAACTTTCCAAGTTTGCTGTAAATAACTTAACTTTAGTTGTAAATGCTTAATTGCGACTTGTTTCAAATTGATTTTGATTATCTCAGTATGGATATAATTACATTAACACGAGAGAAATAACGTGCCTAAATAAATATAAAACCATGACTACAGAGAGCATCGATGAATTATGAATACATAGAGGATATTTGTTTGTTTGTGTGTAAGATGAAATTTTATTTCATCGAATGGGCTTTAAAAACAGTATTCTCACGAGTGGCGTAGCCACGAGTGAGAATACTGTTTTTAAAGTTCACGAGATGAAATAAAATTACATCTTACACAACAAACAAACAAATTTTCTTTTTATTTTATGCTTAAAATCAAGTTAATACGAAATTTCCTTAATATTTAAGTTAATATTAAAATCTGTTTTCCCCATTGAGAGCCTCAAAAAAGTCGAATTTCTCATTAAATACAAGAAGTCATGGGCTGAAAAATAAGTTCCACAATCAACGTTAAATGGTGGTGATAGTATTCATTTTATTAAAAAAAATATGTCTGATCGCTTGTTTAAATAATAAAAACAAACAATTCTAGTTGGAGAAAAAGTCCAACCATCCATCCATATTTCTGTTACTGACTGCGAATTTATATTAGACCTTGCTTTGTTAAATGTAAGCGACCGCCATTTTTAAAGTTGTGTATTTCACTGGAGGAAAATAATTGTGTTTGATTCAGAGGGATATCATTTGGATTTCTTAGTCATACACCTTTTTAAAAGAAAGAAAACTTATTTGAGGATTGTAACAGACAATAAATAAGTGTTGACAGATGTGTAAACATTCAAAAAAGTGGATAGGAAATTGGAAACTTTGGAAGCCTTACGAACCCTGGGTTTTTTACATATTCTTCGAATGAAAGCTGCCATTGCTTTTCAAGTTTTCATAAAGCATACGGCAGTTATTGCTCGTAGGATACTTAAATATTCCCAAATGTCATCAAGAGCAGTTTTGCATGTGGAAGGAAAGATTTTTCAGACTGTAAAAATGAAACAAAAAATTAAAGAGACGATTTTTGGTGATTGGTATTTTGAATGAATAGAAGTAACATACTGTAAGTTTTCTTCTTTTTATTACTTTTGGCATATAAGTTATTTATCAATTTCACTTTTGCTTTTCTTTAAACAGCCTGACATTGTCGGAATAGTCAGAAAAAATAAAATTGAGGTACCACATGGGGAAAATCTTAAAAAAGTAGTTTCGTCATTGAAAAGTGTGAAATTATATTTTGATAATTTTCACTGCGAAATTACCAAATATAATTTTCACAGATAAATCAGTAATCCACTGAAAAGCATAAAATAAATGTTTGTCTTGTTTGGTATCACATATATTTTATCATTAAATTCTGGTGAAAGAAAATCAGTCATCAACAAAGAATTACCTTGGTATAAAATAAAATTGTTTACAAATATCTGCCTGTCAACTTCAACATTTTCTTTACCCGTATGATATTTTATTCCGATTTGTCGGCTGTTGGCGCACGCGTTATACCGTTACTGTTATTTACACGAACATATTTCCTTGGGTTGCCAATTGTATTGGGTCTATTTAAATTTTGGCACGCGTTTAAGTATCAGTGACAGTGACGCGATGCTTAAATATTCAACATCATTTGCTGACCAACGAAATCAATCAATTTTCAAATCATGCTCCTCTTAGTCCATAGCTATCGACAGGCAAATTGTGTCACTTCTTATTATATAGTTGAACACTAGAGAGGTTGGAACGAAGTGTGGAGGTGTATGTATGTAGCCTCGCCTCATTAGGACGACTTGACATTAGTAAAATTCTAAGCAATAACAATGGCAAATATTTCTTCATACAATCGATCAATTACCACTTTTACGGCGGGTCGTTTTGTTGATAAATCCATGGAGAAAATATAGGTAAACCTTAACATTTTGGTCACATATAAAAAAAACTTAAATCAATTTTGAGCTGTATGTTAAATGTCTAGCTAGTATTGGTTATTTTGAAGGTTTAGCTGATTGTGAACTCTTCAGCTCACCATTCGTTTGGAATTTTTATTGTTACAAAACGAATATTGAATGTTTTGCTAATTCTCGATTGTCTAGTTTCATATTTGGTAATTTGAGCGTCTTGCTGAGTGTTTATTGTCTATCTCAACAGTCATTTGTGCATAACATTGTTTAGAAATGTATATCTAATGTGGAGCTGAATGTTGATTGTCTAGCTCAATTGTTGCTGATTGCTTTGCCAAGTAATTGCACATAATTTTATTCGCATTTGAATATTCTCTACTCGATTAACTTCATGTGAAATATAGTTTGGAAACGCTCATTAAAAACTGCTGAAAAAAACAGGCATGCATAACAATTCTATCCAAACTTAAAAATATTACTATTTAATGATAAATGTTTGTAACAATATTTGTAATATTAATGACGAAAATGAAGTATTTTATGCAATTCTTTAGGGATGTGTGCATGCATTCAAAAGTAAACATGTGTCAATTAAAGATATCTTTAAGTCTGGTAGAAACCGCTCCATAGTTACATGAAATGTATTTTCTGATTATGGAAAAATTGTTTAATTAATTTGAAAGTGCCGTAGTAGAAAAACGTCGGATCAATTGCGTCTTTATGTATAATCAATTCTCCCATTTTGGACATACTTTTGTCATATAAATTTTTTTGCAATCTGCATTGTCATAATAATTAACACATTTACATGTTTCATTTTAACCAGTTTTTAACCGAATTTGTTAAGCAATATTTACGTGTTAACACAGTTTTTCTTATTGTAAACATGCGAAAGATGAATAAACAATATCAAGCCAGTTAGATCATCTTTAACCTTAATAATACTTGTTCTATACTTCCTTAATCGTTCAGTAAAGTTGTATACACTGAATACAAGTTTCGACATTTTAAAACTTTAAACAGTGAACAGTTGTGATATGGAGTTTTCACGACTTACGTTTCTTCTCCTCTCGGAACTTTTAACAACAATTAGTACTGGTAAGTCATTTGATTTAATTGTATTGACAAATATCTAGTAAACAAATTTTTCTATTGACAAAATGTGCTTATGCGTTATTGTTTTGCAATATTGACCTGAGACTCATTTTGAAAGGTTTTTGTTAGTTTCCTTAAACTGACATTATGTTCATATTTTCATAGTCAAGTTGAGCTGAATTGACTTTATATTTCAAAAGATTGACTGTTAAAATGGTGTTTGACCAAGAGTTGATATTGGAAAATGTTCAGGATAAAATTATAAATCTGCCTAAAATATAAAAAGACTGCCCCACTCTTTTTATAAACTGAGCGTTAGAGGTAAATTCTAATAGATATTTAAAGAATTTTATTTGGATCTGTGCATTATTTATTGTTTATGGGAAGTAAATTATTAAATTAAAAGGAATTATGGTAAAATGAAAACTTATTTTGATATTCACCTGTTCACTCACTTTATACCCTTGGATGGGCATAATGTCACTTTAAATTATTACGATTTACGCTTAGGGTTTTAATGAGTGTATATGATCTCAAAACTTTAATTCATAATTACGACGCGCCTAATGTAAGTAAGATGGCATCGTGACCACGTAATGTTTGGCAATATTGACTTGCGGCTCGAGACTTAATTTTCGAGCGGTTTTTTTGTTAGTTTCCGTAATGTGTTATGATGCACGCTTATATATTTCAAAACTGTATTTAATAACATTTTTTACAGTATTTGACCAACTAGATTTAAAGATTCAAGTTTAATATATAAGTAGGATCAATTTAAAATTATAGCGCTGAAGTGTTTGGATATTATGACTGTAAAATATTGAAATTGTACACTGTAAATACCTCCTCCATAAATCAACACATTAAGATGCATTTTATGGAGAAATAAGGAGATATTCAATGGCAATACAAATCAGTGTAATGTTTTAAAATTGGATATATATGCTGAACCAAATAGCTTAAATGTCTGACTTCAATAAGATAATATAAATATTAATTATATAATTGTGTATTCAGATTAAAATATTTTTTTTTACAAAATTGTGATTCAAACATTCTAACGGTATTCCAACTTACATCATTTTTGAAAATAAATTTAAGTGCGAGAAGTATTTAAGCATTATAAACAAAAATATCCATAGGAATTTATTAACCAAATTAGACTTTCAATCTCGAAATAGAAAAAGGATTACAAGGTAATATTCCAAGAGAAAATAAGAAATGATGGAATTGTTCATTAACTTTGGTAGCAGCAAACATCATTTCTTATTATTATGCCCAAACTATTACAATTTAGTACATAATACCTTTTTCAAACCATATTTCTAATGATGCATATTCAAACACTTATGTCAAGCACACAATTAATAACCTGGTAATGTATCTGTTTTATGCACTTATAGAACGGACTTAACTTTCTATTTTAGCCTATTACTATCGATTTACACTCACTTTATTTATGCATACTAGTAAAAGGTAGATAACCACAACAATAATTGCTTTGTTACATACAACGATTATGTCATCTTAGAAAAAAGAATATCTGCCGTTTATTGTCTAGATGTCAGCGTAAACTTAGCTATAACATAATCATGTGTGTGTTATTTACAAACTGTTAGATAAGACATGTTAGATAAGTCATAAGCTGGTTACTCTTGCCAACATAACTTTTCATCTAACTTACTGTAATTTATAACATTCGAACTGTATGACAATAAATTGTATGTATACAACTATAACATTCCACGTGATTTTGTCACTCAAGACAAAGAAGAAAAAATTGGGGTTAAACTGCCAATAAACACTGGTTAGGGACTTCTTGTTTATGCAGCTGTTATGTTTTCACCCTCGATTATATAGTTTACAATGCCTTTTAATGAAAAAAAAAATAAAAATCTACTAAACAACATTTTTTTTTCAAATGTATATGTTAGGCCATGTTTAAACATGGAAAAACTCAATTTTGGGTAATTTCAGATATTTTCGTCATTTTCTGTTAACCAATTACACGATATACACGCCTTTTTAACGCATTTTCTCAACTCCCCCCCCCCCCTTTGTTGTCTCAAATGGTGAAAATGCATTTGTTTGAGAAATGTTGTTTAAAAAAAGTTACCACTTTTTCGGCGCGCCCCCTATTCAAAAGATACATCAGGGGGTTGCCAGAAGTGGGGATGTGTCCCCTTCTGTTTGGGGGTTTGAAGTGGGCGGCAGTCACCCCTATCGCCGAGAAAATGTTGGACTTGTGAGGGGCTAAAAATGACACCAGATCGATCATAAGGTAACGTGTAACCAAAGCTGAAAAGCATTTGACTCTATCTCAATCCATTGAGAAGTTGCAGCAGTTTCATTGTCGTTTAGATGCGAAAAAAATCACCACTCAGGCCTACGTTGTCAATTCATCAAAACTCCAAACCGGTGTTATTATCACCGCTAAGACCGATATAATTTCTTAATTTTATGTTGAACAAAGTAGAATCCCAAAAGTAAGATCCCATAAAAACAAATCATTGAAAATATTTCGTTACATATTTCATATTTAAGGTAACAAAGCATCCTGGTTTACCACGCCGACATTTTTAATGTAAAGTTTGATTCATTTGAAAATAAACGTTTCATTCCTTAACCAGATTATGTACTCCAGTGTTCTATTGTGTTTGTATTTATCTAAGTTTATCTTTAATAATATAATATTAATCATGAGGTAAGCTAGTTATATTTTTACTTTACACATTCATTCTTTATAATGAAATAACGTGAAGTTATTGTAGAACTTCTTACAATATGTACACATACAACGACTATGTCAGCTTTAATTATTTCTACGCAACGCGTTTGGACTATTAATATTAGTATTTTTGTGTTCAGTGTATCTATTGAATACTAGCAAAATGATTATTATGAAATCGACTGTCAGTAAAATAGACATTATTTAAGAATTACAATTAATACGTTTAGCCGTGAATTATCGTTTGAAAAAGATTTACAACTTCTTAGCGCAGAGTATTTTGGAACATTGAACTGGCACTTTTGAAATATACATGCAAAACAAACAATGTCCGGAAAGTTCGTAGACAAGGCTATAAAATTATTATAAGCAGTCATATTAATATGATAATTAAATATTTTGCTGAAGTATATATTCTGCTACAAATTTCTAAATTAAAAAACACGATAAAAGTTGTATTCGCAAATCGCCAATACCATGGCAACATGATCAACGAATCACGGAGCACTTTGATTTCATGACAATAGCTCCTCGAATAAAAAGTTGCTAAAAGTTGTAATATTAACGCAAACTCTTGTTTTAGTGTTGTGACATCAAAGGCTTCTATTGCGTGATATTTAGTGAAAATAACGACGTCATACGCAAAGAAACAACTTGTTAACGACGA
Source organism: Ruditapes philippinarum (assembly GCF_026571515.1). Lineage (NCBI taxonomy): Eukaryota > Metazoa > Mollusca > Bivalvia > Venerida > Veneridae > Ruditapes > Ruditapes philippinarum. The sequence continues at coordinate 172,311 of NW_026859801.1, forward strand.
TTATAGGCAATGAAGTTGCGTTAGTTTTGTGTCGCAAAAATGACGTCAAATTCAAGGACGGAGCAACGTAATGTAATTTTACTTCAAAGCAACGCTAATAATGATTATAATCGTTACTTGAAAAACAAAATGAACCATAAATTGTTAAGGGCAACTTGTGTTTAATTGTCAAACACGATTAAGAAGCGGTGATGACAGTATTTTGTATAAGAAACGTATCAGATGACCAAAAGTAGCATGGCCGAAATGTCGCAGATTGCGTTACAACAATCCTTGACGTCTCACAGACTGTATGGGAACCAGTGACACCTTTGTTGTTGTTTTTTTTTAAATGTAGTATATGAAATTCATAAAGTAATAGCAAGGGAACATAACATGTATTAAGTATACGCCAGGCAGGTTCCATGGCTGTTTAAAATGGATGAAATTGAATAGTGGATAAACATGAAATTAAATTGACGCCGTTGACGTTGTCAAAGTGCTCCATGACGATGTATATATGTTGTATGTAAATGCTGTAAAAATACATACGTAAGTCACAATTCAGTAATTTTTGATAAATGTGTTCGCTAGATATGTATATTTTTGCTGACAAAATTTGTACAACGTATGTATTGTTATACAATAAAAAATGAAGAAGTATATGAACTTTCCGGACATCCCTCGTATATGTAGAATGTCCGCACAAACCTGAATATCATTTCAAAAGTAAGTACTGGTAGAGTTTTTCATATTGTCATAACTTATGAAATAAACTCTGGATGTAATTTTCTGTACTGGGTTATATATTCATGATATTATACTCAGAGTTTAAACAGTTGAACTAACATTATATTAAAATCGGCATTACGTTTTTTATGACAACAATTAATCAGATTATTTCATATATATAAAGTTTTGATATACTAATTTGTTTATTACATTTTAACCATAATAATTGATGTTTTATTGCACTGTAATCAATTTGTATTACACATATGCTTTATTAATTGATTGAGCTGCTGTTGTTAAGTTATTGGTTAGTAAAATGAAAATTAAAATCTTCAAAAAACCAAACACTATACATGTACTGTCAGAGTTGGTTTAACGGTTCAGTGTGTCTAAGATAAAAAACAAATTCGTATGGTCTTACACATGTTTGCCAATTCAAACAACATTGTATGCCCATTTTACATTAACGGATAATTGGAAAACAGATCCCGGTGAATGTAATACTATTATTATTATTATTTTTTTTTATGCGTTTATTTAAGGTCGCCGCCGGAAAGCCCATATGGGCGACCGTACACTTAAGTCGGGCTATACTAGAGCGTCCCGCCGAGATTTTTCGTCGATTTTTTTCCAGCTTTATTATTTTTGTAACGGAATTATACATCTACATAGTTTTTCTTCAAAACAACTTGCATTGTTGGTACTAGTTTTTCTCATATTTTGATTTTTGATTATTTATTTTTTCGAGATAATTGCTGGGTAAAAAGAAAAGATTTTAAATAAAAAATAGATATGTAACCGGATAAACATTTTTGTACAACAAATACATGTGTTTGATAATAAAATGAATGTGTTTGCAATTTTATGTTATTACTAGCTTACATAAATAGGTTTTAGATAGCCTTTTTACATTTTTCATAAATGTTTATATTTGTCTTTTTACTACATATTCTAACACGACCCGCATTTTTCCCTATAGAACAAGGAAGAACCGAAAGTGTGTGTTATTAAGCAATAAAATCACAGTTTGACGTTCTATATTTAGACATATGGCGTAATTATTATACACGTGACGTAACCTCTTAAAATGTGACACGCTGAAAATATGTACGGAAACAAATCAGGCGAAATTTAAGTTAATATCAGGTACGGCAGCATTTTTTGTGTTGATATATATCGTGTTAGAATCAAAATAATATGTCCAAAATCAGTGATTTTATCGCTTGATAACATCCTGTTTGTCGCTTGGATGCGCATCATTATATCACTCGGGCTACACCCTTGTGATATAATTCCTCGCATCCGAACTCCAAACAGTAATGTTAGTGAGCGATAAAATCACTGTTTGGGATATATTATTTCTTAAATAACAATAAGCAAAAACTCTTAGCTGGAGAAATAAGCATTATGTATATTCATTCAATATTATACCATAATTTGCGAACAATCGTACTGTTTCCGGAGAATGAACAGTAACATATCATATGTAAACATTGCTATTAGTCCAAACAGAAGGAATACTGAAATTTATTTCCATACTTAGATTTATATCCTGCTAACTTTTGCATTCCGGAAATGCTGATTTCGAGGACTTCAACATGCGGGAATATTCCCCCTCTCTTTGAAAAAATCTATAAATGTGTTGTTAAAATTGTACGCTAAGAACAACCCCCGGAAAAGGAAATCTGGAATTTCTTTCTTTATTCCGGAAAGTTCTTCTTTTAATTTCTTCACTTGAATTTATTATGTCGAGTTTAGTTTAATTTGAGTATTTTGAAAAATTGAGAGATATACTTATCTCCCCATTTATCGCCATTTAATATTATTTTTTATAATGTATAATGTTCATTCGGTGTTTACCGGTGCAAAAGATCTGTACTCTAATCGTTAAACTTGGTATGGCGGAAGTAAGCGTATCTCATAACAATAAACATTCATTTTAAAACCATTTTTCTTACATAAGTCTTAATTATGCATTTTCCATTTTTGATGATAATACTAGAAGATATCGGTAGAAAACATATATGCTGAACGAACGTTTAAGAAAATAATATGTAAGGCGATGTGTGTTACCTGTACCTCTAAGCGCATGTCCATGGCGAAAGTATGAAGACAAAAATAGCGAAACAGGAAATTGCAAACTAACGATTACATAAACACGAAAATGACGATGACAAAATGGCGAAAGCACGAAATGGTAAATTATTGATGACATTAACAAAAATTTATCTCGTTTTCATCACTGTGAGGAGTACTATGAAGAAAGCTTTCTTCATAGTACTCCTCACATACCATTTGCGTTTCATCTTTTCTTAAAAGCAAATATGCCGATGATCGTTTTCATAATTCCGTAAAAATTTATTTATTTGCTACATAAAATTATTTAATTATTTAATTTTGTAGATACTGTGCAGCAGATTTATATCAAAGACAGCAAGGTACCTCTGAAAGGAGGTGATATACAGATTGTATGTGAGGTATCACAGTTTACCAATGACGTTGTTAGGGTCTATAAGACAGATTCCTTGCCTCAAGACATTAGCACAGCTCCTACATTAACACTATGTATTCCATCACAGTGTATAGGAGCTATACCAAGACATACATTTAGTCCTAGCAGCAGTGGTATTACTATTACAGTCACCAATCTCAATAGATCAGAAGACCAGAAATATTGGACATGTGCAATCAACAACCAGAGAAAATACATGCAGCCTACTGTATACAGTATGTATCATTTTAAAGCATCAACTTGTGAAAAAAAGTTCATTATCCCCTATAGCAAAAAGAATTAATAAATAAGTAATTAAGCAACCAAGTAAAATTGTCAATGCACTTATTTAACAGAATATTTCTAGTCACTTTTCCCGCAAAAACATATTGTTCTGTCCAATATGTATCAACTGTGTTATGTAATTCATCATTTCCCTATACTAACCTAAGTTTTTTATAAGTACTTGGATTTACTGAAATTACCAAAAAAACTGTCAGCTAAGTTTGTGATAGTTTCAAATTTATTTCAGCCTGAAAAAGGTCTCGTAGTTGAAAATGACCAATTTCTCCGAAAACAAGGTCAAATCAAGCGAAAATTGTGGTTGTTATAAGTAGCAAAAACATGAAAGAGTGACAGAATAAGACACTTTTTTCACACCTTTTTTACCTTTTGTCAGTATTTCGGCATTTCAAACTACGACAACACAATAAAGATAAATTGAGAGCGGGGAAACAATTTTTTCCATGCGGCAATAAATAATTTTCTTTTTTTGCCCCATATTTGGCTATAATCGCCTTAAATTTGGCATTTTATCATACTGTATTATGTGCGTCCCATCGATGCCACTGTCTACTCTTTACCATACTCTACCGACTGTAAACAGTAAATTTCTATAATTCAATAGTTGTGTTCTGTATTATACAGGAACATACTGTGTTTTCACTGTCTCTCCACCAATATCTCTTATGCAAGTTAATCAATTTTGTATAATTATATGCAACAAGATAAAAAAATTCAATGCATATGAAAAGTTAATGATTTTAGTCATATTTTATTAAATCTAATACATTTAGAATTATCACAAGACTCTTATGTCCTATAAACTCTCTCAAAACACATCTGCTCATGATTACTACCATCATCATACTCATCATCAGAATACAAGCAACATATTTCTGCTAGTCTTTAATGACTAAGATAGACGGAAAAGAACATACAATTTGTTAAACATGAATTACTCCCCTTAAAGTGAAGAAAAACTGAAATTCAAAAGAGATTGCCATAAATAACAAAATTATAAAATGCTGCAGGCTCAGTTTGATTAGGCCTATTGGAAGGTACTGATAATGATTTTTGGATAAACAATTAATCAAATGTTTAAATGATGTAATTTTACAGGGATATTTCTTATTTGTTTTACTTTTAATAATGGGTTATTATCAATAAAATTTTATGTTTGGATTTCTGCATATCTATGACTTCCATGCCCATGTTTGTAATATATAATAAATTAATGACATGGTTTCACTCACTTGAGACAATGCATGTCAGACACATTTCCAGGGTTACATTTTTTATTTTTGGAGTGTGTGTCTGCATCAGGTCCCTATAATACCTGCCAATCATACTTGCTCCACTTGAGCTAGAAATGTTAACATATGATGCAGTCCCATATTTAAACAATTAGTTCTGCACTTTACAGGGAAATTTTGTGCTAATTAGATATTATTGTTACAGTATAGGTTTAACTTTTATCTAATTAGGGGGGAATGAGAGATTGCGAGCTAGATTGGTTTGTACAGCCGTCATATGGTATTCGGAGGATTTAGGTTTTGATTCAAGTCAAGCGGTACATTTTTCTCATCTAATGTTATTTTGCACAAAATGTTATACATAGCTGAATAGTATTCATGAAATAAATTATTGAAAACTATCAATATGCTAGCGATATCACTGTATAAACTGTTAAATAATTAGAGAAGAAGACATACAAAAAAAGCCTTAAAGCTTAGTTGATAGGGCTGCGAAATAGTATTCAATGCATGCCAGGTTTGCGCTCCAGTCAGGATTCACAGTATTCTCACTCTGTTACTTTTAGAGTCCAACATGAGGCTATATGGGTTTTATATATTAACAGTATATAACTCCAAGTCTATTAACTGTGTCAGTAAAGTGCACAAATAAATATTTGGACACATTTAATTAAAGTTGAGGATTATTTCCATCACGTAGAGCTGTGGTATCTTGGTATTCCAAGGGTTCTGGGTCCATTTGGTAGTGCTGAGGTGTTATATTCTGATGGTTTTTGGCTCAAGTCTCTGTCAGGCTGCATAATTTTCTCACCCTTTGATATAAATATTTCTATTTCTATTCATTATAATTGCTGTTTGAAATTGACTAGACTGCATAAATTATCAATGATTTAGAATGTCTTGAATCAATATTGTTAAATATTTTTAAAAAATGTCTATAATTATATTGTATATATGTACCAGGAAATCACTGGCACAGTGTATATGGTCTCACAAAAAATACAGACTGCTATTAAAGTCCACGCAAAATGATAATGATTAGTTGAAGCTCATTCTAGATAAAAAATGTATTATATTCTTTATTGTAAACATAAAAAATGAAGAACTTTGGCATTTAGTATTGATATACATGTATAGCATATCAAGTGCATCATGCCGCATAAATTTCAACTTGGTGCTATGAATAGTGCAATCTGATGCACTTTTTTGTAAATCAACATTCTCTAATCTTTGGAGTACAACACTCCTCCCCAACTTTAACTCATGAGGTCCAGTATCTTACCTCATTTTGTATGATAACAGTTTGGGATGAAAAATGAAATATTATTATAAATATTATACAGCATTCATACAGCATAAATTAAATTCATAGGGCTTCAGTGGACACATCAAGGATGTAATTGTCATCTTATTGTCTTGAAAATGTGTTGGACTGCCAGTCTGATGAATGCATATTTTTCTTTAGTGTAAAATGTCACATTGATTTCGTTTGCTGCTATTTAAAAGACTATTATATAGATGATTTGATCATTGTTCTGCCAAAGGCGGTGTCAATGTAATATATGCCTATCTAATTAAGAGATATTTGGCCTTTTTTGAGTTCGTTCTAGCTTTTAGGGCATTTAGCATTTATATCTTTTAGCGTGTATCGTTTTGTGTTCTGCATATTTCATAGGTTAGAGCCTGCGTGTAATGTTTGTTTCTTTAGCGTGTAACGTGTTCCTTTTACGTGTAAACCAAAACGTTCACCTTACCGTAAAAAAATGAAAATCATATCAAATGTTGCTGTAAGTAAGTCTTGCTTGATGACTGACTACAAGCCTGCACTTATATTAATAGATAGCAACAATGAACACTCTATATAATAATTTCAATATTGTATACTGTACTTTATACACAGGTGTTTTGTAAACTGATTTCTGTATTGCTCTTCATTTTCGCAAAATATATAGCCTTGCATACTGTTAGGCAAACCTTAGCCCCGGTGAAAATTCCAGTAAAATGTGTTTTTTTTAAATATATTACAGCGTTTAAGGAACACATAGCATTCGCGCAAAAGTTATACTATTAGACGCGGAATTAATTTTGAAATACAATGATCGTATATAATTCAAGTTTGGAATGTATATAAAACCTTACGTGTGATTATCACGACACTACCCCCAACCGTGTGATTATATATCACGACACTACCCCCAACCGCGTGATTATAACGCGGCGTGGTAATATAAATATATATTTTTTTTTAAGTTTACCATTAAACGCAGAACACTTTTTTAAGAAAAAGACGTATCATGTAATAATGTGCTTTTATATAAGAATAATCGATATCTCTATTTGTCAATATTGATATAAACAGATAATGAAAGGAATGGCAAAGACTTCAAAAGGTATGTTTTGTGTTTTAGTGCATAATGTAAACTTTCACGCCAAATTGACACCTCCTTGCATCGATGCGTATTATTTATGAATTCCTCCGGATAGTACACTGATTATTTCGATCTAGTTAAACATTATTTCTTAATCATTAAATAACATTTTTCACATGAACAAATATAAGTAATCTAAGAAAAAATAAAACAAAATTATGAATGGACGCTTGAGTGTTTTTTAAATTATCAATCCATATTTATCTTTTTTGTTATGAAATTATTAGAGTAACTTTTATGTTTAATATATAACATATGTTGACATCTAAGTAGTCTATCCTGTTACACTGCATTTCATTGTAACGTTGTCGAATTGTACATGTGAGGAAGCTATCAACCTAGCCTTGGGAACATCGGTGGTTCTTTTCAGGTGGCCGTCTGTGTCTGAAAAATGTAAAGAGTGCACCTAATGTTATCATCCATCAGTAAAACCTAGAAATTCTCCATATGACCTATATTGTGTTAGTGCGACGTTAAATCCAACTAAACAAAAGTTCATTTTCAAACGTTATAGTTAAATCTATCACGCTTACATTGTTTCCTACATGTGTGTGTTTTTATTTATCTCGTGCCCACGAGATACTAAGTCGTGGGAACGAGATACTATGTCGTGGCCACGAGTTTCTCGTTTCTCAGTCGTGGTCACGGGTTACTAAGTCGTGGCAAGGAGTTATTAAGTCGTGGTCACTAGATAGTTAAGTCTCGGGAACAAGATACTTTGTCGTGGAAACAAGTTACTAAGTTATAGGCACGAGTTACTAAGTCATGCGAACGAGATACAATGTCATGGGCACGAAATACTATGTCGTGGCCACGATTTACTAAGCCGTGGTTACGAGATAATTAAGTGGTACGGACGAGACACTATAGCTGTACAAGACCTACCGACACCCACCAACCCACTGGGCACAGCCATTTTTCAATATCAGTGAAGTGATCATTTGAACAATTGCGGAGTTCTTCTATATAATACTACATGGCAAAAAATTGAAATATGGAATTTGCGGCTTTACATAAGAATAAGGCCCCTGGGGCAGGACCAATATTGATTCCAGGAGCATGATTTATATAAATTTTGTAGATGTCAACAAGGGATGCTTCATGCAAAATATCTAAGCGTAACATAAATATAATATTTTGGGCATATGAAAATTTGTTCTTATTACATTCTTTGATTTAAAGCTTTTAAAATTCATCAATTCAAAACTGCAGTGAGCTAAACTTAATATTTCGATATTTCTTCCTCGTATTAGTCTTTCAATTAGGGAAAGACTGTCCATGATATAGCAAAAGAGTATTCATGTCCAAAATTTGAAATGTTACCTTAAACAATTGACATTTTATATGCCTCATTTACAACTTATTGTTGTTTTGTGACTTTCTATATCTCAAGAAACATCAGTTTCAGTTACTAAGATTGTCTTATTTCAAATTAATTAAATTATATAAACCTATAAAAGCTCCTCAATTTCTATTATCTTAAGGTAGTACACCCCTAATGTACTATCTCCACTTTCAAATAGGCTAGAATCACTGCAAAGTGTATTAAAACTGAGGGGCGTGGGTTCAAACCCCAGAAGGGGCAACTTTTTTTTTCTTTTTCACATTTTTATTAATCTCTCAGATCCCTAATGGAAGAAAAAAGTGTTTTATTTTAATGATATAATTTTTGTAGGTATTTATTTACTAAATAATGCCAAATTTAATAGCCAATATGATACCAGATATTTTCAAAGTTTAATAAAATAAAAACTGCATGGTAAAAGTATTTTATATTTTGCAAGACCAACCAATATACATTTAAGAAAATAAGGGCAAACTTTGAAAACAGCCCCTTATTGTGGAAAATTTTAGGGATATTTTAAAAAATGCTTTTTACACATGGAAATGGTCAAATAAGTGTTAAAAGTGGGTGGGGTAGGGTTACATTTTTATACATATTTAAAACATTTAGTTTAAAAGCAATCATTTTGCTTGATTAATTTGTTACCTAAATGTCATTATTTGTTTCTTAACAATGAGCATTTTTCAAAATGATGTTATTATAGATTATTTAGAGTGTCCTCATTTCTGAAAAAAGCCCTTCTAATGGCAAAGTTTTAGTTCAGAAAAATGTCCATAACTCATAAATCACTCGGTAAATTTTGTTTAAATTTTGCATTCAGGTGACATTTAAGACATATAACTGTCCTATGTTGTCAGTTCCTTATAGTGCCCATTAGGGGTGTACTACCTGAACAGAAAAAAGTATAAAGGTTGATAAAAAATATTATAAAGTAATAGACTCTGGAAAATAAACCCGAGGAAGGTCAAACCTGCGCTCTGCATATCGTATCATTATGGTTAACATTTCTGCCACGTATTTTCAATTTCTTTTCACCTGTTCAAAACAAACAGACATGACACGAAAACGTATATGTAAAATTATATAAATAAATAAATCCCCGGGGCGGGGTCAATTTTGATCCTAGAAAGTCCGAACTTGTGTTCTGCAAACCGTCTTAATATAAGTAATATTCCTTTAATTTCGTTCACTCGGTTCCAAAGATACAGAGGGTACACAAACTTTTGATATTAAAACAAAATTACTAAGTGTATACATGACCTTGACGTGAGAACGGTCAAACCTGCGCTCTGTACATCGTCTAAACATTTCGGCCAAGAAGTTTCAATTTCCTTCCGCCGGTTCAAAAATACAGACCGGACAAAAAACTGCTAACAGACGGAAGGACGGACAACCAGGTGCATAGCAATATACTAGTACGCCGAAATTCTTTCGGGCGTAAAAAAGATGGCGACTACATACCTGCTTTATTTAATAGCCTGGTTTGTTTATACCTATGGATAGATAGTGTCTGGGACATAATAACCAGAAAGTGTGTTTTTTATGTATAGTCTGTGTACAACCTGTGACTGATGTAATGAAAATGTCAACCCATAAATCTGTTGGTGTCCGCGCCGTAGCGCGACGCCGTTTATGGAATGAAATCAGATTTTGTGAAAGGGCAATTGTAATTTCTCGGGCCTTTTCGTCGGTCACGATAGCCGATCATTCCGATTGGTATGTTTGATTATCAAAAATGAAATGTCACGATATGTACAATGAATAGCGAACTTGAGAATTTCGCAATGCAAACATATTCAAATGAAATTATCTTATCTGTCAATTAATCGCGCTCTTCGTTTTTTCTTATTAATCATTTTGTAGTACACAGTGGGTTATATGTTATTTATGTACCTATAAATAGAATGTGACCTTAACATTGCGAAAGTCCGAAAATCTATTTATAGACGTAGTTTTAGTTTAACGAAACGGTCATTCTTGTCGCGCGTGTGGTAATAACGAACTGGAGAATTTTGGAAGAAATGAAATGAAAACATTTTCAAACAATTAGATGCATTCTTTATAAATCTATAGAAAACAATTAAGCAGGCTACTTTTACGAATTGTTACATCATAGTATAATCATTATGAAATTGCTTTTTCCGTAGGTTCTTTTTGGATTATTTTTTACGGCCCTGATCCACTTATAACATTTTTATTGTGAATATTTAAATAGACCTAGTTTATAATTTTAAATGTTGCTTTTGTTTTGACGTTTTGCGACAGTTAACAGGTCTAGATAAGTTCTATATTTTTTAAGGCAATCGATTTTATGGTATTTAGATTGGTTGTTTTGCCGAGTATTGTGACATTTTAACAACAGAAACTTTTGCATGCAATTTTAACATGAGTTGTTATGGGTTTTATTGGTAGGAATGTAAACAAACTGGTGGATCAGACTAGGTTTTTTAAGTAATTTATTAAAATAGTTATTGACCTCCCAAATAAATCAATTAACAGACTTTGTTCATTTTGACCATTAAACTTATATGGACTGTTTAAAAAGAAAATACCACACGAACTTGAAATTCTATCAAATAACCAATATTAATGATTATATCCAAAAATAACCCTTTATAGTATAAATCAACTTAAAACCCATATAGGGGGGGATATATTTTGGAATTATTTATAGACCTGAATATTTTGGATATTATCGTCTTCTAATATTGACAGAATTGCAAGTTCCTGTGAAAAAAGCATTTTTTTAATATTTTTTTTTCTAAAATCTCTAGCAATGTCGGGGGACCAACAAAAAGTTCCATTGGATGAAAAATTGTCTTTTCGTCTGCCATCTCATAAATGATACAATTCTGGTAAAAATAGATAAATACAGAACCCTTAAAGAAAAGCCCAACACGACAAAAATTGAAATGTTGCAGGCTCGGTTTGATTGAGCCTGTTCATGGACGGTATACTGAAAGTGCAAGTTACCGTCCACGCCCCCTAGCACCGGCTTAAGCAGAAATTTCATAACATTTTAAACGTGAAATTAGTAAAATTTTGAATTTTAGAAACATCCAGCAGATGTGTTCATACGGCGGTTATTCATGGAACCTTCAATGTGACACTTCTGTGCCATTCCATTGAAAAGCAGCGTATGGTTCCAAGAATAATTAAAAAGCGTGTGCCCAAAAAAACGAGAAAACAATGGGCCGGAACTAAATAAAATGGAATTTTGAAAGGGGGTCAGAGGCTATGAAAAGCCTGCGTATCACAGATAAGACGTCAAAAGAAAAATTTTTAAAAAAAACAGGGCAAAAATATTAAAATTTTTAAATACCAATTTAAACCACTCCCAAAATTTTTAAAGAAAAAATCTGGCCCATCGAAAAAATATCTAGTATTTTTTCATCCCAACTTGCCGCATACCCTTCCCTTACGCCCTTTGATGCTTTGAATCAAGGTTTTTTCTTTGTACTTTTTTGGGTGAGAAAATATCAATTTTCCTGCCATCCAAATAAAAAGTTTTGGGGTTTTTTTTTAAAGCCGGAAATATCTAAATTTTAAAAGCTTTTTTTTAATGAAAAATATGTTTTTAAAAACCCCAAATTTCCACTTTTAATATGAATATAAATTTCGGGCGGGGAAAGGTTATCCCTTGGAAAGGGTGCAGTACCAATATTATCAATAGAAAGGGAGAGAATATAGAATAATATTTTTTTTCGTTAAAGCCCTTTTTTTTAAAAAAAACGCTTTTCACTTCATTTTTTGTATTTTTCTTTTTTTCATAATCGCCCGTCTTTTTCCACAAGGGAAAGATAATCTTGACTTTAAATTTTACCCCAAATTTTTATTCCCTCTTTTTCAATTTTTTTTCAGCCCAAGGGTTTAACCCATTCTTTTAAAGGTTATTCTAGAAACTATAGAAGTTTTTGACTTCAAACTGAATATACGGGGTTTTTTTTAAACATCAAATTTTTAGGAAGGCGGATTACGTTTTAAATTCTTTGTTAAAAAATTTCGGCCTTTTTCTCTTTTTTTAAAAAAGAAAAAATTTTAAAAATTTTTAAAAAAATTTTTTTGACATTTTAACAGGAATGCATTTCCAAAGGGCATTTAACTCTAATTTTATTTTTTTTATTTTTCTCAGTTATTGCCCCTTTAAATTTCTTTGTCAACTTTATGTTGAGTTACATTTCTCAAAATGTATCAAAGATATTCACTTATAACTTGGAAAACATGTTCACTATGAAACTTGAAATGCGTTTCTATGGAGCAGATTATCCAGAAAGCACTTTTCGCTTATTTGTGTGTGTTTTTTTTTTACTTTTTCTCAACATTTCAAAGTATTTGTCATCAAGGGCGGGTATATTTACACATTTGCAGAAGTTTTTCCCATTTTCGATGTTGATTTTATTTAACTGAGGAAAGTAGAGAGGTCTTGTGCCTTGTAGTTTTATGAAAAACACTTCCAACGAATGGAATAGAACATCAGTACAAATCTCAACAAAATGTTCTGGTAACATGCAGCAAGTCCAGCTACAAAAACGGTGAAATTTTGTAGGATATTTTTTTTCTTTAAATAATTATTTATTTAACATAATTACATCAATTGTAACAAAAGAGTATTTGAATAACAGATATCAAGCAAAAAATAGAGATAAATAAAGAATCCCTAAAGAACGCTTACAAGACAACATTGAAAATGTTGGAGGCTAGGTTTGATTTAGCCTGTTCATGGACGGTAATGGAAAGTGCAAGTTACCGCACCGGCTTTAGCAGAAATCAACATTTTTATCATGGTAGTGGAAATATTTTGAATTTAAAAACATCCGCATTGTGTTCGTACGGCGGTTATTATCTTCAATGTGACACTTTTGAGACCTTCCGTGAAAAGCGGCGTATGGTTTCCCAAGTAAAAAGAATCCAGTTCCCTAAAACAGAAATTCTTTAATGTTTATTTTTTTTTTACTTTATAAAAGAAATTGAATTATACATTTAAAACACCGATTATTATTTGTTTACAATTTTATCGGCAATTTTAGGAATTTTAAGACCAACTTTTTAATCATAATCAGAATCCAGGGCAGAATGGCACAATCTCACAGATCGTAAACCTGCAGTTGAAGATGTCATTTAGAGCAAGGGACCGTACCCGAATATGCACCTGCATGATCTTGTGTCCTGGCTTTCCACTCTCAATAAAAGGTAAAGCACCCTTGGCTCTAACCTTGAATGCACAGTATTAATATGTTTGTAAAATTATTTTTAAAACTAACCAGATCTTTTTCGGTTTAAAAAACAATAACAGCCATTCTAAAATAACAATTTATATATATAATTGTATAGCTATCAAACATTATATAGGGATGAGAATGCCCGTAGTTAATACTTGTAGATGTTTTTGCCGCACCCACTTATATTTAAGGGGCCGATCTCAACAGGGCCATTTATTTTGGTCAAATTTTGACACCGTTTCGTCTGTAAAACGGAAAAATTCTAAATAATATATCAATTAGGGTTTGTTTTACGGTTAACATGATTATTCTGTAGTTATTTTTGTGTGAAAACATTGTCTTTTGAGTTATGTTATGAGAAATTTTCTTTATATTGTGAAATCAGATATTTTGCAAGGTCAAAAATTTAGTTATTGCAATAAGGTAATACTTAAACGAGGATAATTTATTGAATTCGCAAATAAAGGGAAAATTAAACACTCACAACAATTTCTGATTTTACAGTAAGCAGTGCATGTTTTAAACATACCAGAAATCACAACAGAAATAAGATTGCACGACAATGCCAATCCATAAATGAGGTAAATATCTGGCGCACAGGTCCAGAGGAAAGGGTTAGGAAATCACATTTTCATTTTTTTTTATGCCACCCGCCAGCAATCTGCGATTGCGGTGGCATTTATAGCGATTCCACGTTTGATTGGTTGTTTGTGGTGTGTGCGTGTGTGTGTGTGTGTGTGCGTGTGTGTGTGTGTGTGTGTGTGTCTGTTATATATAGGATTATATAGTGAACTTAAAAAAACCTTCTTGTGAAAAAACCACTAGTCCAATTTCAACCAAACTTGGGCAGGATTGATCCTTGGGTGAAGGGCTTGCCCAAAGTTGTTTTCAAAGAATTACATTCCATGCAGAAATACTGGTTGCCATGGCAACCAAAAGGAAATTATAAAGAAATAAATTATAAAAAATCTTCTTGTAAAGACCCAAAAAGGCCTAGAGCTTAGATATTTTGCATAACGCATTGTCTGGTAGACCTCTACCAAAATTGTTCAAATTATAGCCCTGGGGGTCAAAATCGGCCACGCCCCGGGGGTCATTGATTTTCACTATATGTACATGTAGAAAAAACCTAAAATACCTTCTTGTAAAGACCCAAAAGGCCTAGAGCTAAGATATTTTGCATAGGCATTGTCCTGGTAGACCTCTACCCAAGACTGTTCAAATTATAGCCCCTGGGGGTCAAAATCGGCCCCGTCCTGCGGGGTCATTGATTTTCAACTATATGTACATGTAGTAAAACCTAAAATTTACCTTTCTTTTAAAGACCCAAAAGGCCTAGAGCTTAGATATTTTGCATAAGGCATTGTCTTGGTAGAGACCCTTACCAAAGATTGTTCAAAATTATTAGCCCTGGGGGTCAAAATCGGCCCCCCACCCCGGGGGTCATTGATTTTCACTATATGTTCACATAGTAAAAACTTAAAATACCTTCTTGTAAAGACCCAAACGGGCCAAGAGCTTAGATATTTTGCCATAAGGCATTGTCTGGTAGACCTCTACGCAAGATTGTTCAAATTATAGCCCTGGGGGTCAAAATCGGCCCCGCCCCGGGGTTTCATTGGTTTTCCTAAATGTATATAGTAAAAAACTTATAGTAAAAACTTTAAAAAAATTTCTTCAAGCAATTGACAAATGCTGGAGGTTAGATGTTTTGCATGAAACATTGTGAAGTGAACTTCTAGAAAGATTGTTCAAATTATAGCCCTGGGATCAAAATTGCCCCCGTCCTGGGGGTCATTGATTTTTCAATATATACATATAGTAAAAAAGTCAAAAATCTTATTGTCTGAAGGTACAAAGCTAAGAGCTTTGATATTTGTTAAATAATATCATCTATAGGTACTCTACCAAAGTTTTCAAAATTTTGCCTCTAGTGTCAAAATTAGCCCCGCCCCGGGGCAATAGGTTTTCCTTATATGTATATTAGTAAAAACTTACAAAAATCATCTTCTCTAAATTTACAAAGGCTAAAGTTAAGATATTTTGCAAGAAACATTATGTAGTGAACCTCTAGTAAGATTGTACAAATTATATAGCCCTGGGGTCAAAATTGGCCCCACCCCCAGGGGTCATTGATTTTCACTATGTACATATAGTAAAAAATTAAAAAATCTTCTTGTCTGAAGGTACAAAGGCTTAGAGCTTTGATTTTGGTATATAATATCATCTATGAGTCCCTCTACTAAAGTTGTTTTAATTATGCCCCTAGTGTTAAAATTACCCTGCCCCAGAAGCGATAGTTTTCCTTATAAGATAAAGTAAAAAACTTGAAAATCTTCTTCTCTGAATTGAAAAATCTTCTTCTCTGAATTGACAAAGACTAGAGGTTAAATATATGGCATGAGACTTTGCAAAGTGAACCTTTACCAAGATTGTTCAAATTATTGCCCGGGGGTCATTGATGTTCATTATGTACATATAGTAAAAGATAAAAAATATTTTTGTCTGAAGGTACAAGGCATAGAGCTTATAATGCGGTAGCATAGCATTTTTCTCAAATGCAATCTTGTTTCAAAATCAATTTAAATGTTTTTAAAAGAGTCGAGATGATACTAAAAAATGTATTGTGGTTGATTTGGTATGCTTTTGTGCGTCTAGTTGGAGCTAGCAACAACACGACAAAGCGCCAAACGGCGCGTTCTCGCGATGTCGCCCTGTCGCTTGGCTTATAAGCCAATTCTTCGTTTTGGAACCGAGCGACAATGTGACATCGCGACAACACGCCGCACGACAACGCGCCGTTTTGAAACGCACAAAAGCGTACCAAAATCAGCCACTATAGAAATGTCCTATTTTGTTCTATTCACATATCGTTTTTACTTGGCATTTGGATCACAAGACTTTCACAGTGTTTTACGCGATCAACTGGGGCTGTACAGTAGTCGGACCTGTTCAAAACCACCAAAGATATATTTTCTCATGACAAAGCTTATATTCAAAATAATTCTGAGATTCCTCTTTTGAGCACAACCTAAAACTGTGTTGTAATCGTGCTGTGGTTTGTAAAGAGTACATGTCATTATACTTACCTTTCTTCCTAAGGTCTACAACTACGATTTGTAATGTCTGTATTTCAGTGAATAATTTCTCCTTTCTGATATTAATTGAATGTTTTATAATCAAGCGTTTCATTACTTTGCAACGCGTTCTCGCTTATCCAATCAAAACATGTTGAATGTTAACATGATATGTTTTCTGTTCTCTATGTTGTTTAACAGTTTTGTTCAGTATGTTTTTGTTTGCTGTCCTAAATAAAGTTTATGTGTAGTTCAATATTGTTTTTGAATTTTCTCTATAGAAAATTAATGTTAAGTTAGCCTTAATAATCAAATCCAAAATAATCGAATCGCTTATAAATAATCAAGAATCAAATCAAGGAAAAGCTGAATAGTTGCGCCCTGACGAAGGAACATTTATTATAAACCTGTGATAAAAATAAAGAACTTTATATGCTTATATGTCTTCTCATTCTAAAGTTTTATAAAATATTGAAAATAAAGACATTTAGGGTTTTTTTAGACTATTACTATCAGTTGGTCAATACTAATAAATGACAATTATTAATTCCTTCCCATCGTGCTTCCATTACAGGGATATAAATGAACAGGGACCCAGTAGCCAATGGCTCCTAACCTTTGGGTAGGGCCCAAGCTTTCTGGAGGAAATGCCTATATAACTTATGTAAAATATTCTTTTTAAGCAGTCTTGGCTCTTAGATTAAAATTGAAAGAATATTAAATTTCAACTGATATTCCTGATCAATAAGTAAAATGCACAAATACACAAGAATTATAAAGGATTAAATACTAGGTAATAGAAAGAGCATCGAAACACGAGGCTATCTGATTTGTAACTACGACGTTCCATGTTGTCACAATATAAAATCCCGGAGAAAAGTAACCAATGAACGATCATCTAAATACGACATTTTTCTGCCGTCATAATAAGTAAACCCCAGCAAAAATGAACCACCCAATGGGCATGCTCTGGAGTGCGGGAAACTAATATGTATATGTATACGATTTAACTAGGACACATTTTCTACAGAAAGGTCCCCAAACTATGGTACAATTACTTTTTGAATTCACCAACCTTTACTTCCAGCTGGCTATATAAAGAATTATGGCCTTAATAACTAGATCAATTCTTGATTGTGTACGGAAAATATTTGTTTCATAACTGTCTCAAATGATCAATCTGTCATGTGGCATCCTGGTGGCAATGATTACAGTACTGATCGAAACGTTTGATTTTTTTGAGCATTATGGCGTTACGTTATTTATTTGAAATCACGCCAATTATATGGTCTGATGAAGCTTTTGAGCGAAACGCGTAAATAATTATTCAAGATAAACTACGTTTTCGAACATTTTATGTTTAAATTCTTTTCCATATTTGCTTATCAGATATCGTGTGCTATTGCACTTGATTGCCCTGTGTCTTTAAAAGGGAAATAATGTGAAGCGTGTAAGAATTGTCTGTCACGAATATTTAGCATAAACTAGATATCTTAAGCATTTTCTCAGTTTATCTAAGTTTATAAACAAATTATTATTTATACAAATATTAAATGTTTATATTGTCTTTCAAAATACCACTCATTTATTCCATTCCAGCAATTACTCCTTCACTACAGTATGATAATCCACCAAGCCAGAATCAAGACTTAGTTCAAACATCAGTGACATTTAGCTGTAGTACAGGATGTGCATATCCTGCACCAAACTTTATATGGTATTATAATAAGGTAATTTGATCACTTATAAATAGTGTGGTATAGTAAGGTAATGTTAATCACTAACGAATTATATGTAAAAGTTGTAAAGAAGTTAACCATCTGAAACCAAATACATAGTAAAATATCGTCAAATAAAAAATATATTCATTTCTTTTGTAGTCATCTCTTTAAAGATTATGTCAATTATGCTATCAATGTAATACATTTGTTGCATTATAGACTGATGGATCACGTCAGGAATGGTCAACAACAGCACCTGTAACCGAGAAAACTGGTGTTTGTTCTGACTCTGAGAAAATATATACATCTACATTAACATTGTCAAGAAACACAGCGTTTACTGACAATACAGATACCACTGTGATGTTTCAGTGTGGTGCTATATCAATAACTGGTGCAGGAGATCAACTTTTTACTCCAGCATCTGTAGACGTCAGATTTGCAGGTAAATATTTTTTTTCATTTTCTTATTAACTTAATGACAGTTTAAGCAATAACATAGCTTTCATATTCATATGATTTATTTGATGATATATCAACCTGTATAGTTTATAACCAAACTCTCATTACTGTTCACTCAATGCATCGATATCTTTCATTTTTGAAACATACCTTTCCTTATAACGTTTGTTTTATTGTAAACAATTCTTGAATACATTGAAATCAAACCTACATGTTATGCATATTTGATACCTTAACAATTTGTGAGGTACTTTTTTAAAACATCGGGTGATTAAGCGACATTTGTAAACGGTAACATTGTGTTACCGCTAGCTCTGTTTGCTAGCTTTTCGTTATATATTTCAATGTTAATAAACCTAAACAATATTCAAGGCAAGTAATTCCATTGCTACACATATTTCTAATGTAAATATTGTACTTTTCCCGTTATGCATATATATGTATGCATACTGAAGCTAATTTATATAATATCCGTTATGCATACATATTTTTTTCTATGCGGGAATAGTTTGATAACAAAATGACACGATATACATTGGAAACATATGTACAGTTGAAAACAGAAACTATTTCCCTCGAACATGGTCTATGTATATATTACTCAAAAGTTTACACATAAATCTAAAACTAAGTAAAATTATAAGTGGTAAACCAAAGTTACATAAAAAAGTGTTATGTAATCATCCATCATGTTTCTATTTGAAACGTTTTTTTCCTGTCTAACAATTACTCGGTGCATATCCATATCGGTGGCCTCTTTGTGAAATCTACTCAAACGGTACCCTCTTTGCACATGCACGGGTCATTCTCTGCTCAAAACAAACCAGCGATAGATAAATATCAAAAGAAATTTCATTGTAACGAGGACATGACGTATGTCATGTGGTAAAGTAGTATACCACGGAACACTAGAATGTTAAAGTTTTTGTGTTGGTTTTTCATGTGCCCATTTTTCAATTACTGTAACTTCACAATAAGCTGCATAAAATTGACATGTCTTGCCTCGCCCGTCGCCTCGACATATTTTTGGGGTTTAAATGAACCAGTGGCTTGATTATATGTGCATCATACATATTACATATATCTGCTTCCAGAATAAAAGAGGATTTTCCGAGTGTCCCTCTTTTTGGCCCGTTTTAGAGTTATTTCTTTGAAAAAACACACTAAAAAATACTGCTTTTTGGGCAAATAGAACAAAAACAGAAAAGTTTTAGTAATATATCTTTATTTTTCAACAATTTTGTTCATACGTCTGAACAAAAAAACAAGAATAGTGTAAAAAATAACAAAAATATTAGCAGTTTCAAACTTGTTCATACGTATGAACAAATTTTTTTCTCAACTTGTCAAGATTTTGTTCATACGTATGAACACTGAATAAGTTCAGCAATATTTAGTATCTTTTAACAAAATTTTGTTCATACGTCTGAACAAATTACCTCACATACTGAAAAACAGCACATAAATAAGACAGACGCTTCAATGTTGTTCATACGTATGAACAATTTTGTTTTCAACTTGTAAGGTTTTTGTTCATACGTATGAACACTGCATCACAATCTTTTGTGGTCATTTTGAAACAAATTTGTTCATACGTCTGAACAAAAACTGACACAGAGCAAAAAACAGCCACTTCGATTTTGTTCATACGTATGAACAAAACTATTTTTTTTTTAATTGGCAGGTTTTTGTTCATACGTATGAACACTGGCATAATTTTGTGATTATTTTGAAACAAATTTTGTTCATACGTCTGAACAAAACTAACTCACACAGCGAAAATAGCACATTAAAGTAATTAGCATTTCAATTTTGTTCATACGTATGAACACTGCATTATTTCAGTAATTTTGTGGTTATTTTGAAACAAATTTTGTTCATACGTCTGAACAAAACCAACCCGCACAGTGAAAATAAAGACAAAAATAAGCCGCTTCGATTTTGTTCATACGTATGAACAAAATTTCTTTTTCAACTTGTGAGGGTTTTTTCTTACATATGATAATGATCACTGCATAATTTTATGGTTATTTTGAAACAAATTTTGTTCATACGTCTGAACAAAACAAACTCACAGAGCAAAAATAAACGACAAAAAATTAGCCGTTTCGATTTTGTTCATACGTATGAACAAAATCTTGTGAGGGTTTTTTCATAGTCATATATGATAATAAACACTGCATAATTTCATAATTTTGTGGTTATTTGAAAACATTTCATACGTCTGAACAATTGTTTCAGACGTAAGAACAAAATTTGTTTCAAAATAATCACAAAATTATGCCAGTATTCATACGTATGAACAAAAACCTGCCAATTAAAAAAAAATAGTATTGTTCATACGTATGAACAAAATCGAAGTGGCTGTTTTTTGCTCTGTGTCAGTTTTTGTTCAGACGTATGAACAAATTTGTTTCAAAATGACCACAAAAGATTGTGATGCAGTGTTCATACGTATGAACAAAAACCTTACAAGTTGAAAACAAAATTGTTCATACGTATGAACAACATTGAAGCGTCTGTCTTATTTATGTGCTGTTTTTCAGTATGTGAGGTAATTTGTTCAGACGTATGAACAAAATTTTGTTAAAAAATACTAAATATTGCTGAACTTATTCAGTGTTCATACGTATGAACAAAATCTTGACAAGTTGAGAAAAAAATTTGTTCATACGTATGAACAAGTTTGAAACTGCTAATATTTTTGTTATTTTTACACTATTCTTGTTTTTTTTGTTCAGACGTATGAACAAAATTGTTGAAAAATAAAGATATATTACTAAAATTTTTCTGTTGTTGTCCTATTTTGCCCAAAAAGCAGTATTTTTTAGTGTGTTTTTTCAAAGAAATAACTCTAAAACGGGCCAAAAAGAGGGACACTCGGAAAATCCTCTTTTATTCTGGAAGCAGATATAATATAAAACATACTTGCAAACATGATTGATATAAAAAAGCTTTTCGGTGATATAACATATAATGAAATTTCCCTGGGAAAATAAATATTAATTTGATGAGTTCTGAAAAAATTATCAGCTGTAAAACTACATGCATATATTTATTTTTTTTTATTTCAAAAAATTAAATTCCATAAAAAGATATTGATAAAATATGTTTTAATATAACAGATAAGAACGATTATAGAAGTGTGAAAAGCCTAATGAAATTTTAATGAATTAAAGTGTTATATTAAGAATAAACTTCTATTTTGGGCCCGAAACTGTAAGCGAGAAAAAAAATGAGGAAAATGGAGAAACTTGTCAACCAGGTCATGCACCGCGATCCATAAGTGCCAGGAGGGGAGGAGTGTTGGACTCCAATAATTTGTGAATCATGTGTAAACTGTAAAGTATATGGATTTACCAAAAGAGCAGCGCATCAGAAAATATGTTTCATAGTATTGAAATTGAAATTTATTGACATTTTATGCTCTATATGTTATAATATGCTATATTATTATTAAGGAACATTAAATGCCTAATACCTTCCTTTTTGTTACTGTCACAAGTTAAAAAAGAAAGGTGCTGCTTCACCAGGACTTTAACCCGGGACCCTTGGAATACCGTTCCGCCACTCAACCGACTGAACTATATTGTATTAGGCTGCTTACGCATCATCTCCCTATATAGTGAACAGTTCGGAACCATTACATATTCCCCTGCTTTATTGAAATTCGTCATTGAATGGGTACAGTGAACAATGTGAAATAGGACTTTGAGTTTTATAACATCCATCACAGTCCCCTTTGGAATAGGTGATGGTATGAAACTTCAAGGCCAATTTCACATTGTTTTATTACTAACTGTTGGGAGTCAAATGTCAAAGGGTGTAAAAAATATGCAGCCTGACTGGGACTTGAGCCAGGGACCCCTTGAATACAGTGTCGAAGCTGACTACCGGCTAAGCTATCAGTCTGCTTGCACATCTTCTCCCCTCAATAGTGAACAGTTCTGAGCTGTAAAAATGAAAAAATCAGTTTTACAGTATCTTTTTTGTGATTCCATATACCATGCAAGTAATGGTCCTCTGACGGGGAAGGGAACACTTCCTTACTGATAGTGGATCTGAACCCCTCTGTCTGCATAATAGGACATTTGTCATACTTTTTTTTATTTTTCAATGAAATTTGGTGGGTTTTTTCCATATCAATCAAACAGATGTAATTGTTACTCAATATTATAGTAATATGTTGCCTTACTAACTTGGTTTCATTTCCAAGGAGGTTTTAATAAGGTAAAATTACCCCCATTTTCTAAAGATGTAATGTATTTGCTTGAACAAATAGGCATCATAGAAAATTTACCCTATCTTTCTTCATTGTCAATATAATTCAATGGGGTTTTCTTATTTTAGTCAATTAGATGTAGTAGTTACTTGATAGTATAACATTATTTGGCTTTACTTACTTTGTTTCAGTGACCAGAAGGTTATAACTTGGTAAACTTACCCAAATTTTCAATGATTTAGTGTGGTAAAGTTATTAATAAGGCATTATAGAAAATAAGCCATTATTTCTTAATTTTCAATGAAATTTGTTGGGATTTTTTCTTATATAAGTCAAATTGATATAGGTATAACTTAATATAATAATACTATGTTGCTTATATAACTTGATTCATTTACCATGAGGTTATAATCAGGTAATATTACTCCCATTTTTAATGAATTAGTGTGTAAGCTTGTATAGTTATACATCATAGGAAATAAGCCATAATTTTCTGAATATTCAATGTAATTTATTGAGATATTCTTATTTTAATCAATTAGATATGCTTGTTAATTAATATAATAGATTTATGTTGCACTAATAATTCTGTTTCATTTCCTAGGCTGTTATAATAAGGTAAAAATCCCCATTTTGTAGTGAATTGGTGTTCTATCTTAAGACAGTAAGGTATCTTAGGAAATTTGCAATAACTCTTATAGTTTGTAATGAAATTTGGTGGGACTTCCTTACTTTAGTCAATTAGATATGTTTGTTAATTAATATGATAGATTAATGTTCCTCTTATAGCTTTGTTTAATTTCCAAGGCTCTTATAATTAGGTAAAATTTTCATATTTTGTAGTGATTTAGTGCATTATCTTGGACATTTAGGCATCTTAGGAGATTTGCCAAAATTCTCATATTTTGTAATGAAATTTGTTAGGACTACCTTATTTAAGTCAATTAGATATGTTTGTTAATTAATATAATAGATTTATGTTATATAAAAAAAATTCTGTATCATTTCCTAAGAGGTTAAGTTTAAGGTAAAATTACCCGGTGTATCAACATTTTATGTGGCACTGCTTTCTTTAATAGTTGGGGTCCACATAGAATTTACTATAACATTTATAGTTTTCATGGACAATAATTGAAATCTTCTTTTTTAAGTCATCTTTTTAAAGCTTTTAATTGATAAAGTTTATTTGGATTGAGTTATCAATTACATTACTTTTCATATGGATCTTGTATTATGCTCTTTTTAATGAACTGACCTACCTATGAAGCATAAAATTGATATTGTAGGAAAATTAAAATTACAATCAATTGAAATTGTACAGGTCCCAAAAGATATATTAGTATGCAAAATGGGTTTTTGTTAATTTATATAAATACATAGGTGATATTTAAGTATATTATAGATAGAATTTTATCAGTTATGAGGTTTATAACTTACTTGAGGGAAGTTAAACAAGTGACTTGGGACTACAGCATACCTATCTAAAAATCTTCAAAGAATTATATGGTTATATATGGAAAGGTTATATACTTTTAAGTTAGCAAAGGGCGACACAGGCTCATCTCAGGTATCTCAAAGGGGTATTATGTTAAGTAATGATTACAGATTGATAAACCTTAAAAGTGATTTTAGATAATATACAGAAAAAAAATCAAGTTCTAAAGCTATATATGTTTATCAAAGTGGGTTATATTATGGACCTCATATAAGATTAAGATATATTTGAGCCGTGTCACGATAAAACCAACATAATGGGTTTGCGACCAGCATGGATCCAGACCAGCCTGCGCATCTGTTCGCTATCAGTGTTACACGGTTTGTAAGTGAACAGTAAAAGCCCAGGCCACATACAAAAATAGTAGTCTTTGCCTTGATTATGAGCTGTCAGATAGGGGAGTTTTGTAAAGGGTGGCTTAGCCTGTCTGTTGTGATTACATGTCTAAAAAGTACAACATGGTATATATTAGCCACCATAGAATTTTTTATCTAGAAAAAAATCTAGCTATTTTTATTTGTACAAAAATATAGAAATAATACAATGTACAATGTATAATTATTAAAATGTTCACTATACATGTACAAATAATGAAACTATTAACAAATGTCGGTACAGCTGCGGTACGGTATTTAGAGGGTCACGGGTTCGAGTCCATGCCAGGATGCACTTTTTTCTCACCCTGTGACTGACATACATTTAATTTGTATAGCCCAGCTAGAAATTAATTCACAATGCTAAGTAACCCTGGGAAATTCGAAGAAATATTTGCATACACAGTAGGTTTATAACTATTCAGTATTTAAACAAGTAAAACGTGTAAGCGGCCGAATAGCTCGATCAGAGGAACTCAAGAGCCGCGGAATCGTATTCCGAGTGTCAGGGGTTCGAGTCCCTGCCAGGCTGTTACATATCAATATAAATCTGTCAAGAAAAATAGGAATGAACCGTCTAAAATAATTATCACCCTAAATAGTATTCGGATAGAATTAAAATTAAATTAAAAATTAAATTCGGACAGTCTTTGATGAAAAGTCAGAAGATGAACTTGTAAAGGGGTGGGGTGCTAGTCTGATTACCATCATTTGATGTCTGACGAACTTCATATCTAATATATATTGGTACGCATATAAACACCTGTTTGCTGAATTGAATATCAAAAATGTTGCAATTAATTAGTAATTATATCTTATGCGTATGTAAAATAGGATAAAAACTAATTAATCTTCGGCGTAAAGCATGTAGAAATCTGACCAGTATTCACCGCGAGGTCACAAACTTTCAAGCTTTAATGTAAATATCACAATAATACTTCTTTATATAATATTTCTATTCTTTGACAGGGACACAGAACATCTCTTACATGTTTAAGAAACAAGAAATTTACATAATATATCTAAGATATTCTTTTACTTCTCAAAAGTAAGTTAACAGACGCAAAATGCTTAGACGAACGCAGACGCACGCTAAACGTTTCTGGGAATAAGAAACGCACGCTTTCAGACGCACGATAAACGAAAAACGATACACGGAAAACGATAAACGTTAAACGCTTGTAAACGATGCACGCTTGAGAAAGCGTTTCAGCAAACGCACGTTGCACGCTATACGCACGCACGTTACACGGAAAACGGACGCACGAAAAACGCTATTTTTGACAACCGAAACGTTCACCCTACTGTAGTTGCTTTATCAAAAAGAACTGAAGAACTAACACTGCGACGACTATAATGTTTTTCCCCTTGGAGCATACACAAATCATAATGAATGGACATTTTACTGTTATATTTTACCTAATTGCTTAAAACACGTTATTATACAGTTGATGCGTTGTTTTGCGTAAAACGATAGAGATAAACATGTTACTATTATATTATTCTCACATCTAAGGTATGTAGAACTATAAATATTGTAAGCTTTATATAGTATATTGTTATTCTAGGCGTTATCCAAACGAGAAAAAAAAAACATCATGTTTGCTTTGAATTGTTTTTAAGCCCGACTGTGTCTCGTTTTAAAAAATCAATTTATATACAATATTTATTTACTTTCGATGCAGGCTTCATAACCTCTGATCCCCTTTCCAAATTCCATTTTATTTAGTTCCGCCCATTGTTTTCTCGTTTAGGGCACACGCTTTTTATTACTTGGGGACCATACGCCGCTTTTCGTGGAATGGCACGGAAGTGTCACATTGAAGGTTCCATGACAACCGCCGTATGAACACATCTGCGGATGTTTCTAAATTCAAAATTTTACTATTTCATGTTTAAATGTTGAATTCTGCTTAAGCCGGTGCTAGGGGGCGTGGACGGTAACTTGCACTTTCCATTACCGTCCATGAACAGGCTCAATCAAACCGAGCCTGCAACATTTTACAATTTTGCCGTGTTGGGCTTTCTTTAGGGATTCTGTTTTTCACTATTTCATTGTCACATCCGTGTTATTTGTGCCGTGTGGCGGCTGTAAAAAGTCTCCTCGTACATTTAATCAATGATGTTATATTTTCGATCCTTGAAGATCGTTCAGCACGACATTATTGTTATGCTTGTGGTATTTTTAGTTTCAACTTTTCGGCATTTTCTAGTTGGGTGGTTCCAATATTCCTACTTGAATAATGTTGAATCACCCTTAGGATATGTTGCCTGCTTTTTAAATTTGTCTTTTGACGTCTTATCTGTGATACGCAGGCTTCATAACCTCTGATCCCCTTTCCAAATTCCATTTTATTTAGTTCCGCCCATTGTTTTCTCGTTTAGGGCACACGCTTTTTATTACTTGGGGACCATACGCCGCTTTTCGTGGAATGGCACGGAAGTGTCACATTGAAGGTTCCATGACAACCGCCGTATGAACACATCTGCGGATGTTTCTAAATTCAAAATTTTACTATTTCATGTTTAAATGTTGAATTCTGCTTAAGCCGGTGCTAGGGGGCGTGGACGGTAACTTGCAATTTCCATTACCGTCCATGAACAGGCTCAATCAAACCGAGCCTGCAACATTTTACAATTTTGCCGTGTTGGGCTTTCTTTAGGGATTCTGTTTTTCACTATTTCATTGTCACATCCGTGTTATTTGTGCCGTGTGGCGGCTGTAAAAAGTCTCCCCGTACATTTAATCAATGATGTTATATTTTCGATCCTTGAAGATCGTTCAGCACGACATTATTGTTGTGCTTGTGGTATTTTTAGTTTCAACTTTTCGGCATTTTCTAGTTGGGTGGTTCCAATATTCCTACTTGAATAATGTTGAATCACCCTTAGGATATGTTGCCTGCTTTTTAAATTTGTCTTTTGACGTCTTATCTGTGATACGCAGGCTTCATAACCTCTGATCCCCTTTCCAAATTCCATTTTATTTAGTTCCGCCCATTGTTTTCTCGTTTAGGGCACACGCTTTTTATTACTTGGGGACCATACGCCGCTTTTCGTGGAATGGCACGGAAGTGTCACATTGAAGGTTCCATGACAACCGCCGTATGAACACATCTGCGGATGTTTCTAAATTCAAAATTTTACTATTTCATGTTTAAATGTTGAATTCTGCTTAAGCCGGTGCTAGGGGGCGTGGACGGTAACTTGCAATTTCCATTACCGTCCATGAACAGGCTCAATCAAACCGAGCCTGCAACATTTTACAATTTTGCCGTGTTGGGCTTTCTTTAGGGATTCTGTTTTTCACTATTTCAAATATAGCTATATTATTTTCAAATGATTGCTATAACTCCTGTGTCTGTCTGTAAAAAGTAAGAAATCGAGAAGGGTTGCAATGGAATTGCTGAACTATTTTCCTTTAAATGATGTGTCGGAAGGAGTAATTGATGTTCCTTCTCTTTTGTAGGCAAATAAAAACACTTTCTAAGTCGTTACAATGTGAAACTCCGGAATAAAAAAACAAATAATATGATTTCTTAACTCTATTCCTTTCCCTGTCGACATAATAAGTAAACCACAGAACAATGTAGTCAGTCAACGAGCATGCTCTGTTTTTATCCCAGACAGACAGTGCAGTGACTGGAGTGCAGGTAACTAATTTGTGGTATGATTTATAGACACAACTGTTTAATTCACTAAGTTTCAGCACAGCCGAGACAACATGCATCAAATAACAATCTTATCAACTAGCGAAACACCCCTCGGAGATACTATTAACCTCTATATTATTCCTTACTGGCAGACAATATACGAGCATTGTAACTGGTATTTTACAATCACAATTCCTGAAATTAAACTTCATTTCTCACAAAATTCCACTTGGAAAATACTTGTAGGATTTCATTCGGAAAAATAACAATTATTTACACCACTATAATAACGTGTTTTCGATGTATAATGCATTCACTTTTAAATTAATGGAAACAACTTGCTACTTAGTCATTCTTTCTCTTTTAAATTTCTCATGAGTGTAATTGCTTATTGATAAGAAAATGTATATTTCTTTAAATTAAATTTATTTTAAATCATAAGCGATTGCATTGAAATGTATACCATTTGTCCTCAGTTTAACTTATTTACCAAGTAATTCTTTTTAGTCAGTACAATAACAACGCATTATTTGTTATTCGCATAAACATCGGTTTAAATAGAATCAATAGATTCACGATATCATAATTTATAATTCAAAATTTTTTATTTCAATGAAAAAAAGATGTAAAATAATATAGAATAAAGCGGAATCCCTTAAGATCGCCCAAAACGAAATAAAGGCAGCATTGTCATGTTTCCAGCTCACAAATATACATTTTCATTACATCTTTTCAAGTTAAAATGTATCCACAGAAATAACGTTTGCATGATAAAAAATGATATGTTTTTAAACGTAAAAAGTCTGCCTGATTTTCAATTATTATTTCAAGAAATCTACAGCTTGTTCAGATTTTTGAAAGGGGATATTTGAATACATGTTAATGATGCAGAAAATATTACATACACATTTTATATCCATTTTATTTTAAAGGTTTGTAACAAATACATATACCATTGCATATAGATTGATATCAAGCTTACATTATACAAAAGTCTGGAAACAAAGTGACCCCTCGGAAGCATTAATCACAACAAAATTAAAAGAGAATTGCAGACTCGGTTTGATTGAGTCTGTACATGAGGAATACTGAATAAGTACAACATCCCTCACGCCCCCTAGCACCGGCTTGAGCGGTACTCAATTCTCAACACTCAATAGTGCTGACATCAATGATCCAGAAGGACCAGAAAAATAAAACAACACTGAAGTGAAGTACGGGGCAACTTTTTACAGCTGCCACACAGCACTTGACACCTGCTGTTGTGAAGTATAAAAATCTGGAAACAAAGTGATCCCTCGGAAGCATTAATCACAACAAAATTAAAAGAGAATTGCAGACTCGGTTTGATTGAATCTGTACATGAGGAATACTGAATAAGTGCAACATCCCTCACGCCCCCTAGCACAAGTCTTGCTTACTGTTACAATTACGTAGAGGATATTTGTTTGTTTGTGTGTAAGATGAAATTTTATTTTATCGTGTGGGCTTTACGCCACTCGTGAGAATACTGTTTTTAAAGTTCACGAGATGAAATAAAAAATACATCTTACACAACAAACAAACAAATTTTCTTTTTATTTTATGCTTAAAAACAAGTTAAAACGAAATTACCATAATATGAACGTTAATATTAAAATCTGTTTTCCCCATTGAGAGCCCCATTTAGTCGGAATTTCTCATTAAATACAAGAAGTCTTGAGCTGAAAATTAGTTCCACAATCAACTTTAAATGACGGTGATATAATTCATTTTATTAAAAAAAATATGAATGATCGCTTGTTTTAATAATAAAAACAAACAATTCTTGTAGGAGAA
Organism: Ruditapes philippinarum; assembly: GCF_026571515.1. NCBI lineage: Eukaryota > Metazoa > Mollusca > Bivalvia > Venerida > Veneridae > Ruditapes > Ruditapes philippinarum. The sequence continues at coordinate 202,863 of NW_026859801.1, forward strand.
AAAGTCCAACCATCCATCCATATTTCCGTTACTTACTGCGAATTTATATTAGACCTGGCTTTGTTAAATGTAAGCGGCAGCCATTTTTTAAAGTTGTGTATTTCACGGGAGGAAAATAATTGTGTTTGATTCAGAGGGATATCATTTGGATTTTATTTCAGGATTGTAACAGACAAAAAATAAGTGTTGACAGATGTTAAATCAGTTAAATAGCAGCAAGGAAGATGGAAAACTTCAAACTAATCAAAGGCTGGCTCAGTCAGGAACGCTGGGTTGTTAACATATTCTACGGGGATAGCTGTCATTGCTTTTCAAGTTTTCATAAAGCATACGGCAGTTATTGCTCGTAGGATACTTTAATATGCCCAAATGTCACCAAGAGCAGTTTTGCATGTGGAAGGAATGTATTTTTCAGACTGTAAAAATGAAACAAAAAAATTTAGAGACGAAATTTGGTGATTGGAGTTTGAATGAATAGAAGTAAGTTTTCCTTTTTTATTACTTTTGACATTTAAGTTATTTATCAATTTCAGTTTTGCTTTTCTTTAAACAACCTGACATTGTCAGAATTGTCAGCAAAATAAAATTGAGGTACCACATGGGGAAAATCTTAAAAAAGTAGTTTCGTCATTGAAAAGTGTGAAATTATATTTTAATAATTTTCACTGTGAAATTATCAAATATAATTTTCACGGATAAATCAGTAATCCACTGAAAAGCATAAAATAAAACTTTGTAACCGGTACTTAATGGCGATTATCTGTGTAGTCATTATGCATGCATGCACGTTCATTAAAGTTGCTGACATGGTTAATTTGCTTCATGTTCACACGCTTTCACCAATTCCGTGTTTAAAAGTTGAATTTTGCTTGAGCAGGTGCTGCGGAGAGGCGGGGTGGGGGCGTGGACGGTAACTTGCACTTTCCAGTACCGTTCATCAAAACGAGCCTGCGGCATTATCAATTGTATCGTTTGTGCGTGCTTTAAGGATTCCGTTTTTATCTAAAACATTTCAACTAATTTGTTTTTGTGCTAACAATGACAGTTCATTGTAGGGTAATGGTATATCTCATCATGCAGTGGCTATCTTGATTCATATAAATGTACTGTAACACATTGTGCATTCTAAATTGCGTATTTTATTTACTTAATTCAATTTAGAAATACTTCATATATATGCTGACAGTATACCCTTCCCTCTGTTTATAATATCAGTGAATATATAAACACTGCTCTAATTCTCGAAAGACTCGTTCAGTATTCGTCTATGAAAAAAATATTTATCCTAATCGGAAATGTCACTCTCTAAACTATTTCTAATATCACTGTGTTCAGAGATTTAATGATCATCTCCATCATTGATGTAGGCCGTATTTCTCATTTAGCCCTATAAAGTGACAGCTGAATAACGTTGATTGGATGTGACAGAGCTTTTTAGATTTGTCAGCATTTTTTAGAAAGAAACTGATACTTATTTCAACACTTCCCCCGTACCATCTTCAAAATACAAGATGAAAATTGATTTAAACTGACATGAACGTCTGTATCTGGGATAAAGATAGAGCAAGTTTGTTGATTGACTACATTTTGCTGGGGTTTACTTATTATGTCGACAGGGAAAGGGACAGGGAAAGGAATAGAGATAGGAAAATCATATCATTTGTTTATTTATTCTGGGGTTTCATATTGTAACGACTTTGAAAGTGTTTTTATTTGCCTACAAAAGAGAAGGAACATCAATTACTCCTTCCGACACGTCATTTTAAGGAAAATAGTTCCGAATTCCAATGCAACTATTTCTTACTATTTACAGACAGACAGATACAGGAATTATAGAAACTTACAAGCGCGTAACACGATTTTATTTCAATTGCAAACACAAAAATCCGAATTAATCAATTAAAGTTGATTAATGACATTTCTGTTCAGACCATAAATATTTTAATAATATCAAATAATTGTGCAAAATTTGCTTTGTCTCTACTAGTGTTGCCTGATCGCTGATCTTAAAATGCAAGAAAGATAAGTTTTTAGTATTAAACATGATGGCTTTCATTGTTGTTATTTTTGTGAAAACGCTTTCTTGTACAATCAAATGCTAAGATTATCTCCTAATATCAACATATATATATCATTTGAAAATAATATAGCTATATTTGAAGCTTAGGCATCGAAAGTAAATACATCTTGTATATAAATTGATATTTTAAAACGAGACACAGTCGGGCTTGAAAACAATTCAAAGCAAAAATTGCAGTTTTTATTATGATTTTAATTTTCTTTTGGATAACGCCTAGAAAAACAATAAACCATATAAAGCTTACAATACTATTTGTAGTTCTACATACTTTATATGTGTGAATAATATAACAGTAACATGTTTATCTCTATCGTTTTACGTATGTAAGCAGAACAACGCATCAACTGTATAATAATGTATTTTAAACATTAAGGTATCTATAATAGTGAAAATGTCTATTCATTATGATTTGTGTATAAAACATTATAGTCGTCGCATTGTTAGTTCTTCAGTTCTTTTTGATAAAGCAACCACTTTGTTTGCAAATAGTTTCAAGTGCGAAAATATTTGTGTCTGCTAAATTAAATGAAGATGTATGTAAGAGATCTCTGAGGGTACTACTTATTTCTGTTTTATTAGCAAAGCAGACACAGTAATAGGATATTAGCTCGAAGTTAAACAAAGATAACATTGATATCTATTTTATGCTATTTTGGGAACGTAGTGTCTAAAACAAAGTGAAAATTAAAAAAAAATTCCAAAACTGCTAAGGTTGCTTTTGATTCACATATATTACATACAAACATTTTATTTTCTTTATCAAAACGTGACATTATTAGACTCGGGTAATAATTATGTAGATAGAGATACAATATTTGCTCCTGGTATTATTCAGTATATAACAAAAGACATTTATATCGTGTTTTTAACAATTATAGAAATTACCAAATACATAAGTATACTAAGTAAAATTTCTTTAAACTAGTGTGCGGTCATAAAAAACATGGTTCTTTGTCGACTTCTGCAGGCCAGTCTGTACTATTATCTTGAAAATAACAGACAAAGGACGACAACTCTATTATATCATACTTAATCTAATATTGAGACTTTTAAATGTATAGCTAGTCAAAATATGAAATAGGGATGTCATCGAGTTAATCATATTAAGAGAAATTTCGAAATAAAGAAAGTATACGAAAATCAAAATTTGATACTTTAAAATAAAATTATGTTTTCAGAGACTGTTCGTGATCGGAATAAAAAATCTGACATTCAACATTTGTGATTTAGATATGCTGACAGCTGATGTTTTTATGCAAATAAAGAAACTAGGGCTGTCAAATTTGCAGCAAAAATAAATGTTGAGTAAAAAATGTGATTAAATTATCAAAAAGGCTTCTACATAAGAAATGATAAACATACTAAAATAATCGGGCTTGGCAGTTTTACCATTTGATTTTCCTTCATTGATAGGGATTTTCCCTTTTCCAGATTGTTAATACTTACAACATCAGGTGTAAAATGCTGTGTGGCAGCTCAAAATGTTCGTCACAATGTTAAAATATTTTCTGGTTTTCTAGAATAATGATTTCAACACCATTTGGCGTTTCCATCCTCTGTCATAAACATGAAAACGAATTCTGCATATTTTACATCGTCAATTGTTTCCATTGCTCCCGAGTGATGCCCCCTTTTCCGGATTTCACGAATAACTTCGACATTCTTTTTATTATGCTTATATCTAAAAATGATCAAAAAATATAATGATAAGTCCTACCATTTTTGACCATTTAAGATACATTCAGAATTGTATCAGAATAGAACAAAGGGCAACAGTCTATAAAATAACACCGGGCATTACTGAATAATTATTTCATATAGCAATATCACATCGCACATACAGTACTTACAAAATTGACAATTTCCGATTGTGAGTATAATATTGCTTTAAATTGATTATTTGAACAATTTTATAACAAGTTTCTTCTATTTAATGTCAACTTTGTTGTTTACACAAACAGTATTTTGACTTATTGACAAACGTCATCTTCCTTATAATACAATACAAAAAACACAGAACTTCATTTGTGAGCCGGTAGCCACTTTCTGTCGGATTATAATTGCTTCCTTGGTTCTTTATACAAATTTGCATACAACCTTATTAACTGACAAAATGAATTATTAGAAACTGTCTGTGTTTAATAATACTCATGCTGAATCTACTGAACTAGGACTATCCTTTGAATATCCGATTTGTATTCAATGTAAGTACAGATATTGCTAAGTGTTGTCAGGAAGGTCACAGAATGGACACACACTTTTTGGTGGGAATAGGGACGGCAAAGTTAAGATCAACAGTCATGATTTTAAGAGAGAAAGGCAAAAGCAATGGAAAAAAACAACAATTTTGTCAATGAATTTTGTTGTATAATGTGTAAAATTGGTTCTCTTAGGACGTCAAGTTTTTACATTTAAAGCGACCTTCAGCTTTTCTTATGGTTTAATATTTAAGTAGATAAATTGTTCCATATAAATGTCAAATCAAAAGAGTTAAGTTGGAAAATGAAATTTGCGGACGATAAACCACATTAATAATAAGGAACCAGTCGATATTTATAATCTACCGGACCACTCTATATTTAAATTAGTAAAGCGAACGATCCGTTTTCCGATCTTATATTTTTAGAAACGAACGTCTCTTACGCGTTATAGATAGCTCTTTGGTAGGTTTAACAGAGGTGTGATGCATTTTTCTAAGATAGAAATACTGAAATACATAGTTTGTAACAACACAAAATCGTTTTTCCAACAGAAAAAAGCTGAAGGCCGCTTTAAAGTGTTTGAGTTAACAGAATAATTTATTGAAAAGAAACTTTATTTTAGAAATTAAGCCATTAGTGTATAATGTTTTCTATGCCTAGGCATAGAACTTGACTTGTTTTATAATATAAATATCGTTTCCTTAACACGGCGAAAAACAAATATTGTTTACTTTCAAACAATTTAATTTTAAGTACAAAATCATTACGAACGTTCTCCGTGGAATAAACGAGGTGAGGTTTGATTATTTTAGAGCCGTTAAAAAAGATATAACAAAATTGCGTTTAACACTTTGCTGTTTCCCCTACCTTTTTTTTTATTTTGTTCATTTCTCATTATTTTATATTCCAGAAGGGTTATAAGTAGAAGTGGAAGTCCCAAAAGTCATTATTATTTCAGGAATCATTCAACGATCATTGCACACAGCTGCATGATGATTTGTTTTACTAAACTTCCTTGACAAAGCCCTTGGATGTATAACATTTATCATCAATACAAAATACTATATATCCAACAATGTAACGATTTTGAAAAGTAGTGTCTTGATAGTGCAAATAGTTAAATAAAGATGGTTGTTACTGTTCTATTGGCGGACATTTTTTTTTAAGTTAAATTTCTCATTTCAGCATTTTTCAGGGGTGGTTAACAAATAAACATAATTATTTGATGACAGTCTATGACAGCATTACTTCTTTT